>NC_139989.1:81668671-81751171 GCF_964263955.1 Coregonus lavaretus
CACACACATACACTGCACACAAACACACACAAACACACTTGGGACACACACACACACACCAGACACACACACACTGGACACACACACACTGGACACACACACAGACACACTGGACACACAAACACACTGATCACACACACACTGGATACACATTGGACACACACACACACTGGACATACAGACACACACACTGGACACACACACACACAAACTGGACACACACACACTGAACACACACACACACACACACACACACACACACTGGATACACACACACACACTGGACACACACACACAAACACACTTGATACACATACACACACTGGACAAACACACACACACTGGACACACACACACTGGACACACACACACTGGACACATCTCCATGTGTTGGATTTTGATGAAAGGAAATCCCATATAGCCTACTGGACAGGACTTTGCTATGGCATCTTCTGTTTGGGTGTCTCAGGTCAGGTCTGAGCCATGATCAGAATGTGTCTCTGTGTCTATTTCCAGCCCTGCCATTTCTACCTGTCCTGATCTAGTGTTTCACCCCTGACCTCCTCACACCGTCTCACTGTCCATGTCTGCTTTTAGCTCCCACCTCTACTTCACTGTGTTATAATGGACCTTATGCTTGTTATGTCACCTCTGGAACCATTTATCAAACATACTGACCTTTCTGACCCTATCCCATGGCCCTACTTTCTACAACTGAACATTTAAATTCCTCTATGAGTTTTGTTTAGTGTCCATTTACTTATCTATGTATTTGTTGTATATTGGGGTTGTGCTGCAGAGCATCATGGGGGTTTGTATGTGTTGAGATGATCACGTTCCAGATAAATGGTTGAACTGATTCCTGTCTCCCGTCTCATCATTATTGAATTGTTATACAGACGTGGTTATGAAACCCACGAGACATAACAAAATATTGGTGATGAGTAAGTCTGAATCTACAGGAACTATTCTGTCTGGAAGAAGTGGGTTTTTACAACTGTTTAAATCTGTTATTTTCTGTGGTCCAGTCTAGGATAATGTTAGCACAGTGTATTGCTAGCAGAGGCAAGTGCATAGTCGAGCTAGCTAAGAAAGAGCGTTAACCAGTGGTGTAAAGTACTTAAGTAAAAATACTTTGAAGTACTACTTTAGCAATGACATGTACTTTTGATACTAAAGCATATTTAGCATCGTCATGGACGGTAGAAAAGGACTTGAGACTGATGTCGGAGCGGGAAAACAACTTGATTAAAAAGGGAGGAATATACAGTGATTAAAGGAAAGGACATGTATTCAACTGTGAAGACAAACCTTTTAATTAAATCTGCTAAATGAGCGAACCTGAGGAGGAAACGTCAGTGAGTGAAGTGAATGAAAATCATGTGACTGAGGGAAATATTGCTGTGGTTGAGGACAATATTGAAGTGAGTGACAATCAGGAGCTTATTGAGAAACAAAAAATTATTGGAATTGTTGGAAACATTGGACAGTTTGATGAAAGTATTGATCAGTGGAGCTCATATACAGAACGGTTTGAATATTTTGTTCTTGTAAATGACATGGATGAGGACAACATTGTGCCTACATGTGTTAGTGTAATGGGGCCAAAGATATTTAATTTACTAGGCAACCTGCTACAGCCAGACAGAACAGGTAATAAGACGTATGGGGATATTGTGGAGATACTTAAAGGACATTTTTCACCAGAACCACTAGTTAATGCTGAAAGGTTCAGGTTCCACAGGAGACATCAGGAAGAGGGAGAATCAGTAACAATGTTTGCTGCTGCATTAAAGAAACTATCAGAACACTGTGAGGTACTTAAAGGACATTTTTAACAATCCTAATCACCAGCTGATACATTTTAATCTCATACCTTCCACCTAGAAAACATCATTTAATAGAAATCACAACCGCTCCTCTGTGTGATCTATGTAATCAAGGTGCCTTGGACTCCTTTAATCATATGTACTGGGAGTGACCAGGGGACATGTTTTGGAAAGAGGTATCCTCATACCTTGTTCCCCCAAACTGTTATTACTGAATGATAATTCACCACTGTCATTACAGCAAAGACGTATAATGTTGTCAGGTTGGACAGCAGCTAAAAAGATGTGGGTTGGGGTGGTCCCAGGAGGGGTTGGAGGTGGGTTGGGGTGGTCCCAGGAGGGGTTGGAGGGTGGGTTGGGGTGGTCCCAGGAGGGGTTGGAGGGTGGGTTGGGGTGGTCCCAGGAGGGGTTGGAGGGTGTGTTGGGGTGGTCCCAGGAGGGGTTGGAGGGTGGGTTGGGGTGGTCCCAGGAGGGGTTGGAGGGTGGGTTGGGGTGGTCCCAGGAGGGGTTGGAGGGTGGGTTGGGGTGGTCCCAGGAGGGGTTGGAGGGTGGGTTGGGGTGGTCCCAGGAGGGGTTGGAGGGTAGGTTGGGGTGGTCCCAGGAGGGGTTGGAGGGAGGGTTGGGGTGGTCCCAGGAGGGGTTGGAGGGTGGGTTGGGGTGGTCCCAGGAGGGGTTGGAGGGTGGGTTGGGGTGGTCCCGGGAGGGGTTGGAGGGTGTGTTGGGGTGGTCCCAGGAGGGGTTGGAGGGTGGGTTGGGGTGGTCCCAGGAGGGGTTGGAGGGTGGGTCGGGGCGGTCCCAGGAGGGGTTGGAGGGTGGGTTGGGGTGGTCCCAGGAGGGGTTGGAGGGTGGGTTGGTGTGGTCCCAGGAGGGGTTGGAGGGTGGGTTGGGGTGGTCCCGGGAGGGGTTGGAGGGTGTGTTGGGGTGGTCCCAGGAGGGGTTGGAGGGTGGGTTGGGGTGGTCCCAGGAGGGGTTGGAGGGTGGGTTGGGGTGGCCCCAGGAGGGGTTGGAGG
The DNA here is from genome assembly GCF_964263955.1 of Coregonus lavaretus. Lineage (NCBI taxonomy): Eukaryota > Metazoa > Chordata > Actinopteri > Salmoniformes > Salmonidae > Coregonus > Coregonus lavaretus. The sequence continues at coordinate 81,671,511 of NC_139989.1, forward strand.
GTGTGTTGGGGTGGTCCCAGGAGGGGTTGGAGGGTGTGTTGGGGTGGCCCCAGGAGGGGTTGGAGGGTGGGTTGGGGTGGTCCCAGGAGGGGTTGGAGGGTGGGTTGATGCAGCAGAGGTGGGTGATTGTATATGTGGTTTATTATAATTGTATTTATCTGCAATAACTAGTTTCCATAATATACTGATATATAATTTAACAGTATTGTGTCTCTAGCTGTATAACCATTCCTGCTGCTATTTGTTCTGATATATATTTTAACAGTATTGTGTCTCTAACTGTATAACCATTTACATTTTACATTTACATTTACATTTTAGTCATTTAGCAGACGCTCTTATCCAGAGCGACTTATATATATATATATTTTTTTTTATGCTGGCCCCCTGTGGGAATTGAACCCACAACCCTGGCGTTGCAAACGCCATGCTCTATCAACTGAGCTACATCCCTGCCGGCCATTCCCTCCCGTACCCTGGACGACGCTGGGCCAATTGTGCGCCGCCCATGAGTCTCCCGGTCGCGGCCGGCTGCGGTCGCGGCCGGCTGCTGCTATTTGTTCTTGTCTGTGTTCCTTTAAAATAAATAAAAAGTTGATCACAAAAAAAGGAAAAGTGCACAGAGTTTCAACTGAAAATCAGAGACAGGGAAATCAAGTCACATGTGGCAAGGTGGGACATCAAGTATCTACATGCTGGTGTAAGGACATGGATTGTCCAGAGACATTCCAACAAATGAAAAAGAGATGTTCACACTGTTGAAAAGGAGAACACTGAGGTGAGTGACACATCAGACCAGGAGAACACTGAGGTGAGTGACTCATCAGACCAGGAGAACACTGAGGTGAGTGACTCATCAGACCAAGAGAACACTGAGGTGAATGACTCATCAGACCAGGAGAACACTGAGGTGAGTGACTCATCAGACCAGGAGAACACTTAGGTGAGTGACTCATCAGACCAGGAGAACACTGAGGTGAGAGACTCATCAGACCAGGAGAACACTGAGGTGAGTGACTCATCAGACCAGGAGAACACTGAGGTGAGTGACTCATCAGACCAGGAGAACACTGAGGTGAGTGACTCATCAGACCAAGAGAACACTGAGGTGAGTGACTCATCAGACCAAGAGAACACTGAGGTGAGTGACTCATCAGACCAGGAGAACACTTAGGTGAGTGACTAATTAGACCAAGAGAACACTGAGGTGAGTGACTCATCAGACCAAGAGAACACTGAGGTGAGTGACTCATCAGACCAGGAGAACACTGAGGTGAGTGACTCATCAGACCAGGAAGTCACACTGAAAATCCTGACTGTTGCTGGGGGGCCGCACGGCTACTATGTCTCCCTTGCTAGAGGGCCAGCTGGTGAGTATGGAGATTGACACAGGGCCAGCCGGTGAGTATGGAGATTGACACAGGGCCAGCTGGTGCGTATGGAGATTGACACAGGTCCAGCTGGTGCGTATGGAGATTGACACAGGGCCAGCTGGTGAGTATGGAGATTGACACAGGGCCAGCTGGTGAGTATGGAGAGAGGGGTGGAGACAGGGGGAGGAGGAGGAGAGAGAGGGGTGGAGACAGGGGGAGGAGGAGGAGAGAGAGGGATGGAGGCAGGGGAGGAGGAGGAGAGAGAGGGGTGGAGACAGGGGGAGGAGGAGAGAGAGGGATGGAGACAGGGGGAGGAGGAGGAGAGAGAGAGGGGTGGAGACAGGGGGAGGAGGAGGGCAAGAGAGAGGGGTGGAGACAGGGGGAGGAGGAGGAGAGAGAGGGGTGGAGACAGGGGGAGGAGGAGGAGAGAGAGGGGTGGAGACAGGGGGAGGAGGAGGAAAGAGAGGGATGGAGACAGGGGGAGGAGGAGGAGAGAGAGGGGGATGGAGACAGGGGGAGGAGGAGGAGAGAGAGAGGGATGGAGACAGGGGGAGTAGGAGGAGAGAGAGAGGGATGGAGACAGGGGGAGGAGGAGGAGGAGAGAGAGGGGTGGAGACAGGGGGAGGAGGAGGAGGAGAGAGAGGGGTGGAGACAGGGGGAGGAGGAGAGAGAGGGATGGAGACAGGGGGAGGAGGAGGAGAGAGAGGGGTGGAGACAGGGGGAGGAGGAGGAGAGAGAGGGGTGGAGACAGGGGGAGGAGGAGAGAGAGGGGTAGAGACAGGGGGAGGAGGAGGAGAGAGAAGGATGGAGACAGGGGGAGGAGGAGGAGAGAGAGGGATGGAGACAGGGGGAGGAGGAGGAGAGAGAGGGATGGAGACAGGGGGAGGAGGAGGAGAGAGAGGGATGGAGACAGGGGGAGGAGGAGGAGAGAGAGGAGTGGAGACAGGGGGAAGAGAGAGAGGGATGGAGACAGGGGGAGGAGGAGGAGAGAGAGGGATGGAGACAGGGGGAGGAGGAGGAGAGAGAGGAGTGGAGACAGGGGGAGGAGAGAGAGGGATGGAGACAGGGGGAGGAGGAGGAGAGAGAGGAGTGGAGACAGGGGGAGGAGAGAGAGGGATGGAGACAGGGGGAGGAGGAGGAGAGAGAGGGATGGAGACAGGGGGAGGAGGAGGAGAGAGAGGGATGGAGACAGGGGGAGGAGGAGAGAGAGGGATGGAGAGTGAAAACTCCAGACTATGAAGGGTCCAAACAACCTAACTCTTAACAGAGATGGAGCCTGATGGTTTATGACAAGTCTCTACTTTTCATTTAAAATGTGTTTTGTTCAGAATTGTTTCCTTAAAGGACCAGTGCTGTCAAAAATGTGATTTTCCTGTTTTTTTTTATACATATTTCAAGCTGAGGTTGGAATAATACTGTGAAATTGTGATAATGCCCTTTTAGCGTAAAAGCTGTTTGAAAAGACCTCCTGAAAAATCAGCGTGTTTTGGTGGGATGGAGTTAATAGCCAATAGCCAATAACAACTCGTTTTCAGTTTTCCCCTTCCCACTCAGACCACTCCCAGACAGTCCTAGCAAAATACTTGCTTGACAAATTGCTCTTTGCTAAGAGAAGCTATTTTTTTTTAACCATTATAATTCAAACCAATCACAGTAAGGTACTTAATTGTTACGCTGAAATTATTTGATATAAAAATGGCTGCATTAGTTTTTTTATATATACTGTATATAATTTACCTCCACAGCAACATGGACACCAGCATACTGGCACGTACACACCAGAGGAGGCTGGTGGAGGAGCTATAGGAGGATGGGCTCCTTGTAAAGACTGGAATGGAGTTATGGAATGGTATTTAACGCATAATTCATTTATTCCATTCCAGCCATTACAATTAGCCTGTTCTCCTATAGCTCTTCCCAACAGTCTCCTCTCGGAAACTTCTCGGTTCTGGTAAAAGAGAAGTTGAGAGTATCACATCATGTTTTATCTCAGCGAAGCTGTACAACAGCATATTTAAGAAGCATAAACTGCAACCATGTGATGTTGTTTTGAGAACTTACTCAGCCTATTCAGTTATTGGGAAAGCTGGAGGTTAAAGTGAAATGTGGTGTTCAGGTGTTACCACTACCCCTATTAGTGTCAATAGGGAAGGGGTCCTACGATAATGGGGAGAAACTGGATTCAGCACCTAAAATTAGATTGGTCAAGAGTGAACCATGTGTCAGACCCAGTTGCACAGCTGGGCGATAAATATGCTGAGGTGTTTAGTGGTGAAATGGGTGTGGTAAAGGGAGTTAAAGGTGTTTAGTGGTGAAATGGGTGTGGTAAAGGGAGTTAAAGGTGTTTAGTGGTGAAATGGGTGTGGTAAAGGGAGTTAAAGGTGTTTAGTGGTGAAATGGGTGTGGTAAAGGGAGTTAAAGGTGTTTAGTGGTGAAATGGGTGTGGTAAAGGGAGTTAAAGGTGTTTAGTGGTGAAATGGGTGTGGTAAAGGGAGTTAAAGGTGTTTAGTGGTGAAATGGGTGTGATAAAGGGAGTTAAAGATGTTTAGTGGTGAAATGGGTGTGGTAAAGGGAGTTAAAGGTGTTTAGTGGTGAAATGGGTGTGGTAAATGGAGTTAAAGGTGTTTAGTGGTGAAATGGGTGTGGTAAAGGGAGTTAAAGGTGTTTAGTGGTGAAATGGGTGTGGTAAAGGGAGTTAAAGGTGTTTAGTGGTGAAATGGGTGTGGTAAAGGGAGTTAAAGGTCTTTAGTGGTGAAATGGGTGTGGTAAAGGGAGTTAAAGGGGTTTAGTGGTGAAATGGGTGTGGTAAAGGGAGTTAAAGGTGTTTAGTGGTGAAATGGGTGTGGTAAAGGGAGTTAAAGGTGTTTAGTGGTGAAATGGGTGTGATAAAGGGAGTTAAAGGTGTTTAGTGGTGAAATGGGTGTGGTAAAGGGAGTTAAAGGTGTTTAGTGGTGAAATGGGTGTGGTAAAGGGAGTTAAAGGTGTTTAGTGGTGAAATGGGTGTGGTAAAGGGAGTTAAAGGTGTTTAGTGGTGAAATGTGTGGGGTAAAGGGAGTTAAAGGTGTTTAGTGGTGAAATGGGTGGGTAAAGGGAGTTAAAGGTGTTTAGTGGTGAAATGGGTGTGGTAAAGGGAGTTAAAGGTGTTTAGTGGTGAAATGGGTGTGGAAAAGGGAGTTAAAGGTGTTTAGTGGTGAAATGGGTGTGTTAAAGGGAGTTAAAGGTGTTTAGTGGTGAAATGGGTGTGGTAAAGGGAGGTAAAGGTGTTTAGTGGTGAAATGGGTGTGGTAAAGAGAGTTAAAGGTGTTTAGTGGTGAAATGGGTGTGGTAAAGGGAGTTAAAGGTGTTTAGTGGTGAAATGGGTGTGGTAAAGGGAGTTAAAGGTGTTTAGTGGTGAAATGGGTGTGGTAAAGGGAGTTAAAGGTGTTTAGTGGTGAAATGGGTGTGGTAAAGGGAGTTAAAGGTGTTTAGTGGGGAAATTGGTGTGGTAAAGGGAGTTAAAGGTGTTTAGTGGTGAAATGGGTGTGGTAAAGGGAGTTAAAGGTGTTTAGTGGTGAAATGGGTGTGGTAAAGAGAGTTAAAGGTGTTTAGTGGTGAAATGGGTGGGGTAAAGGGAGTTAAAGGGGTTTAGTGGTGAAATGGGTAGGGTAAAGGGAGTTAAAGGTGTTTAGTGGTGAAATCGGTGTGGTAAAGGGAGTTAAAGGGGTTTATTGGTGAAATGGGTGGGGTAAAGGGAGTTAAAGGTGTTTAGTGGTGAAATGGGTGTGGTAAAGGGAGTTAAAGGTGTTTAGTGGTGAAATGGGTGGGGTAAAGGGAGTTAAAGGGGTTTAGTGGTGAAATGGGTGGGGTAAAGGGAGTTAAAGGTGTTTAGTGGTGAAATGGGTGTGGTAAAGGGAGTTAAAGGTGTTTAGTGGTGAAATGTGTGGGGTAAAGGGAGTTAAAGGTGTTTAGTGGTGAAATGGGTGGGTAAAGGGAGTTAAAGGTGTTTAGTGGTGAAATGGGTGTGGTAAAGGGAGTTAAAGGTGTTAGTGGTGAAATGGGTGTGGTAAAGGGAGTTAAAGGTGTTTAGTGGTGAAATTGGTGTGTTAAAGGGAGTTAAAGGTGTTTAGTGGTGAAATGGGTGTGGTAAAGGGAGGTAAAGGTGTTTAGTGGTGAAATGGGTGTGGTAAAGAGAGTTAAAGGTGTTTAGTGGTGAAATGGGTGTGGTAAAGGGAGTTAAATGTGTTTAGTGGTGAAATGGGTGTGGTAAAGGGAGTTAAAGGTGTTTAGTGGTGAAATTGGTGTGGTAAAGGGAGTTAAAGGAGTTTAGTGGTGAAATGGGTGGGGTAAAGGGAGTTAAAGGTGTTAGTGGTGAAATGGGTGGGGTAAAGGGAGTTAAAGGTGTTTAGTGGTGAAATGGGTGTGGTAAAGGGAGTTAAAGGTGTTTAGTGGTGAAATGGGTGGGGTAAAGGGAGTTAAAGGTGTTTAGTGGTGAAATGGGTGGGGTAAAGGGAGTTAAAGGTGTTTAGTGGTGAAATGGGTGTGGTAAAGGGAGTTAAAGGTGTTTAGTGGTGAAATGGGTGTGGTAAAGGGAGTTAAAGGGGTTTAGTGGTGAAATGGGTGGGGTAAAGGGAGTTAAAGGTGTTTAGTGGTGAAATGGGTGTGGTAAAGGGAGTTAAAGGTGTTTAGTGGTGAAATGGGTGTGGTAAAGGGAGTTAAAGGTGTTTAGTGGTGAAATCGGTGTGGTAAAGGGAGTTAAAGGTGTTTAGTGGTGAAATGGGTGTGGTAAAGGGAGTTAAAGGTGTTTAGTGGTGAAATGGGTGTGGTAAAGGGAGTTAAAGGTGTTTAGTGGTGAAATTGGTGTGGTAAAGGGAGTTAAAGGTGTTTAGTGGTGAAATGGGTGTGGTAAAGGGAGTTAAAGGTGTTTAGTGGTGAAATGGGTGTGGTAAAGAGAGTTAAAGGTGTTTAGTGGTGAAATGGGTGTGGTAAAGGGAGTTAAAGGGGTTTAGTGGTGAAATGGGTAGGGTAAAGGGAGTTAAAGGTGTTTAGTGGTGAAATCGGTGTGGTAAAGGGAGTTAAAGGGGTTTAGTGGTGAAATGGGTGGGGTAAAGGGAGTTAAAGGTGTTTAGTTGTGAAATGGGTGTGGTAAAGGGAGTTAAAGGTGTTTAGTGGTGAAATGGGTGGGGTAAAGGGAGTTAAAGGTGTTTAGTGGTGAAATGGGTGGGGTAAAGGGAGTTAAAGGTGTTTAGTGGTGAAATGGGTGGGGTAAAGGGAGTTAAAGGTGTTTAGTGGTGAAATGGGTGTGGTAAAGGGAGTTAAAGGTGTTTAGTGGTGAAATGGGTGTGGTAAAGGGAGTTAAAGGTGTTTAGTGGTGAAATGGGTGTGGTAAAGGGAGTCAAGGGTGTTTAGTGGTGAAATGGGTGTGGTAAAGGGAGTTAAAGGTGTTTAGTGGTGAAATGGGTGTGGTAACGGGAGTTAAAGGTGTTTAGTGGTGAAATGGGTGTGGTAAAGGGAGTTAAAGGTGTTTAGTGGTGAAATGGGTGTGGTAAAGAGAGTTAAAGGTGTTTAGTGGTGAAATGGGTGTGGTAAAGGGAGTTAAGGGTGTTTAGTGGTGAAATGGGTGTGGTAAAGGGAGTTAAAGGTGTTTAGTGGTGAAATGGGTGTGGTAAAGGGAGTTAAAGGTGTTTAGTGGTGAAATGGGTGGGGTAAAGGGAGTTAAAGGTGTTTAGTGGTGAAATGGGTGTGGTAAAGGGAGTTAAAGGTGTTTAGTGGTGAAATGGGTGTGGTAAATGGAGTTAAAGGTGTTTAGTGGTGAAATGGGTGTGGTAAAGGGAGTTAAAGGGGTTTAGTGGTGAAATGGGTGTGGTAAAGGGAGTTAAAGGTGTTTAGTGGTGAAATGGGTGTGGTAAAGGGAGTTAAAGGTGTTTAGTGGTGAAATGGGTGTGGTAAAGGGAGTTAAAGGTGTTTAGTGGTGAAATGGGTGTGGTAAATGGAGTTAAAGGTGTTTAGTGGTGAAATGGGTGTGGTAAAGGGAGTTAAAGGTGTTTAGTGGTGAAATGGGTGGGGTAAAGGGAGTTAAAGCCAACAAGTGTCAGAGAAAGCCGTTCCAATGTGTTATAAGGTTAGACCTTATGCACTCAGAGAGGCAGTAGACAAACAGCTTACAGAGATAGAAAAACAAGGAGGGATCACACCATTAGAATATAGTGAATGGGCAGCACCTATAGTTTGCCTTCCAAAGACAAAACGGGTGTGTCAGAATATGTCATGATTACAAGGTGACTGTAAATGCATGGGTGGATGTGGACCAGTACCCCTTACCAAAGACCCAGGACTTGTTTGCTACTCTAGCCGGGGGTAAACAGTTCACAAAGTTAGACCTTACACAGGAACTACCAGCAAGTGGAGGTAGATCAAGAGTCAAAGCATTTCCTGACTATAAACAAGGGTTTCTACCAGATGAATAGACTGCCTTATGGAGTATCAAGCACTCCAGCTATATTCCAATGTATTATGGACCAGGTCTTACAGGGTTGACCTGGGGTTGGGTGCTTTCTGGATCACATTCCTATCACAGGGAAATCGGCAGAGGACCACTTCCAGAACGTAGAAGCAGCCGTGTTACAGAGACTGCAAGAGCCTGGGTTAAGAGTAAAACGGGAAGTTTATGGAGAATCTCTCTACTCTCATCAAACCTGTGACAGAGCTCTTCCAGAAAGATAGACCTTGGGTGGGGTCAGAACAATGTCAGCAGGCATTTGAAACAACGAAGACGCAGCTGTCTTCCTCCTCAGTGTTAGTGCACTACGACCCTCACATGCCAGTAATATTGGCTTGTGATGCCTCACCATATGGGGTGGGTGCTGTCATCTCACATACAATGCCCCATGGTAGTGAGAGGCCTACTGCATATACTTCACCCACACTCAAATAGAGAAGACAGAGGTGAAGTATGCCCAAATAGAGAAGACAGAGGTGAAGTATGCCCCAAATAGAGAAGACAGAGGTGAAGTATGCCCCAATAGAGAAGACAGAGGTGAAGTATGCCCAAATAGAGAAGACAGAGGTGAAGTATGCCCCAAATAGAGAAGACAGAGGTGAAGTATGCCCCAATAGAGAAGACAGAGGTGAAGTATGCCCCAATAGAGAAGACAGAGGTGAAGTATGCCCCAATAGAGAAGACAGAGGTGAAGTATGCCCCAATAGAGAAGACAGAGGTGAAGTATGCCCCAATAGAGAAGACAGAGGTGAAGTATGCCCCAATAGAGAAAACAGAGGTGAAGTATGCCCCAATAGAGGAGGAGGCCCTAGGGATCATATTTGGGGTAATGAAGTTCCATGACTACCTATATGGTGGTAAGTTTACATTGACAGACCATCAGCCTCTTGTTAAAATACTAGGACCAACAACAGAGACGACGAGGTTAGACTCAGACATAGAAGACATGGTAAGGAGATGGCCCAGGTTAGACTCAGACATAGAAGACATGGTAAGGAGATGGCCCAGGTTAGACTCAGACATAGAAGACATGGTAAGGAGATGGCCCAGGTTAGACTCAGACATAGAAGACATGGTAAGGAGATGGCCCAGGTTAGACTCAGACATAGAAGACATGGTAAGGAGATGGCCCAGGTTAAACTCAGACATAGAAGACATGGTAAGGAGATGGCCCAGGTTAGACTCAGACATAGAAGACATGGTAAGGAGATGGCCCAGGTTAGACTCAGACATAGAAGACATGGTAAGGAGATGGCCCAGGTTAGACTCAGACATAGAAGACATGGTAAGGAGATGGCCCAGGTTAGACTCAGACATAGAAGACATGGTAAGGAGATGGCCCAGGTTAAACTCAGACATAGAAGACATGGTAAGGAGATGGCCCAGGTTAGACTCAGACATACAAGGTTATCACTGGTTAAACCCAGCTTTTCAGCTGACATGCTGTCTAAGATACAGGACAAGGGGTTGGGCAAGAGTCTTCGTTTTTTTTACAGTCGGAACAAACAGTGCTTGTCCCAGATTACCGGGGAGGAGAGAGAGAGAGAAATGGAGACCCGGGGTTGTGAAAAGGCTACTTGGTCCTGTAACCTACTTAGTGCAGACTGAGGGAAAAACTGTGTAAGGAGCATGTGGATCAAATGATGATGCAACCCAATGAAAGAGAAGAGCTGAATGTGTCAGAGTGGAACATCTCTGATTGGGACTTGGACACTACCACTGGGACGGGCACCAATACAGACACACAGATGGTTCCAGGCCGTGAGCCTGAGGGTCCAGAGCATCATGAGAGGCCGAAAAGGGTCAGAAGACCTCCGGACCGATTGGATCTGTAAACAGGTTGTATATGAGTTGAGAAGTGAAAAACTGTTTTGGAAAACTCATGATGTTCGTCAAGGATGTTTTCAGAGGAAGTGAGAATTTCCTGGGGAGGAGTTTGGTGTATTGAGAAATGTATTATGTGTTAACGAGTTTAGATTTAAAATGGTTGCAAATAGCCAATGGGATTTGTATGCAGGAGTTTATTTGAATTAACAAATTACATTGGGTTTTCCATTCTTGCATTGAAGTGATTGGATTATGAGATGCAAGGGCAGTAAAAAGTTTAATGATGTATTGGTTGGGCTGAAGACGCTGTAGAGAGTGGTCCACTGGAATGTGTTAAGGAGAACATGAAATAAATCTGTTCAGTTTATTATAAGTACGCCTCGGAGTCTTCAGTAAAATAACCCAGCATCTTAGGATGCAACAATGATCCTTTATCATGTTTACAAAATAACAGATTGAAAGACAACAAATAGACTAATTGTAATTAATTAAAAATATGTTTGAGACATGGGACATGGCCTTGTGTTGCTGCACTGTCTAAATATGTTAGAGACATGGGACATGGCCTTGTGTTGCTGCACTGTCTAAATATGTTAGAGACATGGGACATGGCCTTGTGATGCTGCACTGTCTAAATATGTTAGAGACATGGGACATGGCCTTGTGTTGCTGCACTGTCTAAATATGTTAGAGACATGGGACATGGCCTTGTGTTGCTGCACTGTCTAAATATGTTAGAGACATGGGACATGGCCTTGTGTTGCTGCACTGTCTAAATATGTTAGAGACATGGGACATGGCCTTGTGATGCTGCACTGTCTAAATATGTTAGAGACATGGGACATGGCCTTGTGTTGCTGCACTGTCTAAATATGTTAGAGACATGGGACATGGCCTTGTGTTGCTGCACTGTCTAAATATGTTTGAGACATGGGACATGGCCTTGTGTTGCTGCACTGTCTAAATATGTTAGAGACATGGGACATGGCCTTGTGATGCTGCACTGTCTAAATATGTTAGAGACATGGGACATGGCCTTGTGTTGCTGCACTGTCTAAATATGTTAGAGACATGGGACATGGCCTTGTGTTGCTGCACTGTCTATCTGCCTTAACAAACAGTGACACATTATATTATTATTCATATTATTATTGACATTTAACATGGAAAAGAGGTGACCCCTTGACTTTTTCCACATGTTGTTACGTTACGGCCTTATTATAAAATTGATTAAATGAAATAATGTCCTCATCAATCTACACACAATACCCCATAATGACAAAGCGAAAAACAGGTTTATAGAAATGTTTGCAAATGTATAAAAATTCAAAATGAAAAAAAAACGTATGTACATAAGTATTCAGACCCTTTGTTATGAGACACGAAATTGAGCCCAGGTGCATCCTGTTTCCATTGATCATCCTTGAGATGTTTCTACAACTTGATTGGAGTCCACCTGTGGTAAATTCAATTGTTAGGACATGATTTGGAAAGGCACCTGTCTATATAAGGTCCCACAGTTGACACACCCCACTCTATAGTCATTGGTTGCACTAATTGAACTGTTTGTCTACATAACCTGGTTCAATCATGCATGACATCAGTTGATATACAGAGTGTGAGACTCTCTATATATATTTATAGCTTCCAGTTCATTCTCCGTTAGTCAGCACCTCTACACTAAATAATGTTCTCTGGGGGTGCGCCAGCTCATGCTTTTTATTAGAGACTTTAGTCCCCAGAGGTCTTAACCTGGAACCACTAAAACAATTTGGGAGACAGGGCAATCATATTTTTTGTGAAGAATCCATTCCCTTGGTAGGGAAATCGCCCGATCACACTGAAATCGCCCTATCTGGAGAAGAAAAATGGACAAAGCAGAGCATTTTGGAGAGATTCTCCGGGCCTCTAACAGCAATGTCTACTGTGATGATGGCATTGAAGCTGGGATTAACATTTGGAGCATCCACGGCAACTTGCGAGAACTCTTTTTCAACATAGAAAAACGTATTCAGTGAGCACAGACGGAGCATGTTGCACAGGAGGAAAGAGCAGCTGATTCAACTGACATTTGAGAGGGATCTTACAAGCAAATTCCGTGGGGAGTGGAAGGAGAGACTGCTGAGGAGGTTCAACACAGCATCAAGGAGGCTGCAACTCTTTTGAATCTGGGTGAGAACAGGCAGCCTGGCTGGGCTTGTAGTATTGAGTTATTTGCTAGCTTTTGGAAATGCGTGGCAAATGTCAGAAATAGGCGTAGACGTGATTTTCTTTATTGGCGTTGCTGCCAAGTCTACTGCTTGATTTCTGTGATTGGATTGGAAAAGTTTGGATTGTTTTTAATGTTGTTTTATAATGTAGAAGAGGTGCTTTGCATTACATTGATGAGGGTGGGCAGACCTTGACCAATGGTTGAGTAACGATGTAGCTATAGTGTTGCCATTAACAACTCGTTGCTATGGAATACTAATGTCTCTGTTATCATACGCAGCGTAGGACGGCACTCTGGTGGGAAGACAGCTTGGTAGCTGCGTCCAAGCTGCATTGGACCGATAAGTCCTGGTAGTGCGTTGTACATTATTGGTTGCTTTCCGCCATTGGAAATGCTTTGTATTGGCATGAGGAAGGGTTATTACGGTAATTAGCAACTGTTGTGCATTGTATTGGCATGATGAAGTGTTATTACGGTAATTAACAACTGTTTTGCATTGGATTGATGGGTATTTTGCATGTAGCTGTGTAGCGTTGTCATAACTTGCAATTTCCGGAGCCGGTTATGAATTGTCGACGTTTGTAAAGCGGTGCAGTAGCCTGTATTCTTGCGGCAAGACAGCCGTGCGTGGCTGCAAATACATTGTGTGTAATTGTACTATCGATTATTATCCACCCTGTGTTATCAGCAAGCGAAAATAGTTGTGCCCCCTTAGTAATTTCTGATGCCCCCTTGCCGAGTTAATCCTGCCGCCGGGCCTGGGTTACAGGTGAAATAAATTATGGTGAACGTGCAAGGTGATGAGATTGATGCTCCTTTCCAATAAATATCGAGGGTCTTATTCTGGTGACATGTTGATCGATGCTTGGCTGCTAATGAAGGTAGTTATGTGGCACTACATTAGATCACTCAAATATGGTATCCTTGCGCGCTGCAGGATACATTCAGAGTAAGAATTAGTGATTAGTCCGGAGTCCCGGCTAGTGCTGCGGCTGACCCCCTTAAATACCAGCCGCCTCAGGACATCCACCTCTTCCTTTTCTCACCTCATTCATTTGTCTTGGAGATGAGAGGCTGGTGGTTGACAGAGGAAAAGGAAACCAGGTAGAAAGAGGAGGATACAGGGCATTCAGAAAGGATTCTGACCCCTTGATTTTTTTCCACATTTTGTTACGTTACAGCATTCTACAATTGATTAAATAAATAACAGTCCTCATCAAATCAAATCATATTTTATTTGTCACATACACGTGTTTAGCAGATGTTATAGCGGGTGTAGCGAAATACTTGTGCTTCTAGATCCGACAGTGCAGTAATATCTAACAATTTCACAACATATACCCAATACACACAAAACTAGTAAGGAATGGGTTTTAAGAATATATACATATACAGTATGAAGAAGCAATGACAGAGCAGCATGGACTAAGATACAGTAGAATATTATAGAATAGAATGCAGTATATACATATGAGATGAGTAGTGCAAGATATGGAAACATTATTCATGGTTAACTGGTCTGTTTGTTCCACTGATTCATATTGATACCAGTCCATTCATTGGCTGTAAAAGTGGGTAAAAACAGACAAGCATATAACTGTAGCTATGTGGTCTTTACTTGAGTGTGTTTCAGCAGGGTGAGGTCAGAGAGATGCTTCCAAGTCAGTATTTTTCTGAACTCATAAAATCCTTTACACAATCTGATGGGATGAATGTTCAACCCCATTAAAATAACCATAAAGTCTATATAGCACCTTTAAGTTAAGACCTCACAGATCTGTTCATGGCAAAGCAGTTCAATTAATAATACTAATTGACTCTTAAAGAATATAACTTATAAATCATGAGCCTCATCTTGAGGAGTCACCTGTGACAGTATTCATAAAGAGTAGGAGTACTGATCTGGGATCAGTTTTGCCTTTTAGATCATAATGAAACAGATTAAATGGACAGGAGGGACCTGATCCTAGATCAGCACTCCTCCTCTGAGAAACTGCCTTTATGAATAAGGGCCCAGGAGTCACCAGGACCAACTGGAAGTAATCTCGATAAGAGCTTCTGCTAAATGACTAAAATGTAAATGTAGTATGAGTCAGCGGGACCAAGAAACCAAACACATGGTGTTGTAAAGTCTAGTTACAGCAGGGGTTTACCGCCATCTAGTGGAAGATACCAATAAAACACTTGATTGTCAGGGTGGGGAGATGGTTGAGTGAAACAGAAAGTACAGGATCCACTTGGAGATGACAGAGCAGAAAACACTATATGGAGAGAACTGAAAAATAAAGTAAGTATTTCTGAACAATAATCTATTCTGATGGACAGAGTACGAGAATGAATACCTGGAATGAGATATTACTAGTTAGTAGAACTGCTACTCGAAATGTATGACTGTAAGTCGCTTTGGATAAAAACGTCTGCCAAATGGTCGGCAGGTAGCTTAGTGGGTAAGAGCGTTGTGCCAGTAACCGAAAGGTCGCTGGTTCTAATCCCCGAGCCGACTAGGTGAAAAATATGTCGATGTGCCCTTGAGCAAGGCACTTAACCCTAATTGCTCCTGTAAGTCGCTCTGGATAAGAGCGTCTGCTAAATGACCAAAAAAATTTAAAAATTAAAAAAAAAATGGCATATTATTATAATCAATAGGCCTTAGTGTTATAAGGTAGGCTATTATCATTGTCATTATGGAGACACCTATTTTACAACCCTTATTCCATGAAACATATTAACGCTGTAGAACTGATGCACATCAAGAAATAAGGTGACAAATCACAGGAAAACTACTTTAGGCGCTCTAGAGCACGTTAGATACATTCTGTCGGAGGTGGTTTAAACTGCATTCTAATGTCGACTTTGCTTATGGAAAACCATATCATGCGAAGGTTTTTACACATGCTCAGGTCTTGGGTTTTGTTCTTGGGTTTTGTTATCAGCAAAACGTCTGGTGAAGATGGTGCAGGAGCTTTTCAATGATATGGTTTGATGTTTATCTCAGGGTTTCTCAATCCTTTTGTTCTTGGCCAGGACCTACACACCTGATTCAACTAATCATCACATATTTTAAGACAGTTTAATTGAGCACTGTTAACAATTATTATAGGCCTACAGTAAATCGTTTTTTGGAGAGAAAAAAACAGCTAAATCTGGTTTCGAGTAAATTATAAGTTTAGCTAAAATAATGTAAGAGATGTCTTGAAGAAGGACTATAAAAAAAATTAAAGCAAGCTTTGGCACAATGTCAGGAGTTACTGCAATCACATGCAACTGACTGTTAGCGCCACCCTCTGGTTACTATTGGTATATAAATGGGTGAGGCCATGACTGCAGTTGAAACCCAGTGCTGCTGGGCCATTCCTACCATGCGGAGCCTTTTCTGCCCCAGGAAATATCAGTTCTTATTTAGTGTAAAATGTGGATTCCAAAAGGCTTTAAATAGAAAGTCAGGTGTCCTTTACCTTAAACTGGAGGCGAAAGAAACACACACCTGTTTAGGAGAGGTGCTGGGTAGCAGAGTAGAACACCTGTTTAGGAGAGGTGCTGGCTAGCAGAGTAGAACACCTGTTTAGGAGAGGTGCTGGCTAACAGAGGAGAACACCTGTTTAGGAGAGGTGCTGGCTAACAGAGGAGAACACCTGTTTAGGAGAGGTGCTGGGTAGCAGAGTAGAACACCTGTTTAGGAGAGGTGCTGGGTAGCAGAGGAGAACACCTGTTTAGGAGAGGTGCTGGGTAACAGAGGAGAACACCTGTTTAGGAGAGGTGCTGGCTAACAGAGGAGAACACCTGTTTAGAATAGGTGCTGGCTAACAGAGTAGAACACCTGTTTAGGAGAGGTGCTGGCTAGCAGAGTAGAACACCTGTTTAGGAGAGGTGCTGGCTAACAGAGTAGAACACCTGTTTAGGAGAGGTGCTGGGTAGCAGAGTAGAACACCTGTTTAGGAGAGGTGCTGGCTAACAGAGTAGAACACCTGTTTAGGAGAGGTGCTGGCTAGCAGAGGAGAACACCTGTTTAGGAGAGGTGCTGGGTAGCAGAGTAGAACACCTGTTTAGGAGAGGTGCTGGGTAGCAGAGTAGAACACCTGTTTAGGAGAGGTGCTGGGTAACAGAGTAGAACACCTGTTTAGGAGAGGTGCTGGCTAGCAGAGTAGAACACCTGTTTAGGAGAGGTGCTGGCTAGCAGAGTAGAACACCTGTTTAGGAGAGGTGCTGGCTAACAGAGGAGAACACTTGTAAAAGAAAAGGAGAGTCTCACTCTATGAGCTCAGATGAAATAATGTAATAACCTGATAACCAACGTTTCAACAGACAGCTGTCTTCATCATTTACCTTAAAAATACCAAAATATGGATCCTGAAAGGGAATTTCATTTTCATATGGGTTAATGTCGACTTTGCTTATGGAAAACCATATCATGCGAAGGTTTTTACACTCAGTTCTTGAGTTTCGCAAGTGGAAATTTGACATTTTGAAAATGGAAGTTATGGAACTCCATCATGTGCCTCTGTTATGAGAAAAACTCAACAATGAAACAGACATTAAATGTGGAGAATGATAGATCTGTTGGCCATCAAGTAGCCTATTCATTGTTATGCCTGTCTAGGCTACTGTAGTCTACCATTTTATACTATAAATATGTTGAAATGACTGGAGTCGTTGCAAATCATTTTGTGCCACTTGTGAAGCCAACCTGGAGCTGGCAAACAGATGTAATAAATAGCCTTTAACTTCAGTTTATTGTTGTTGTAGCCTTGTGTTATTTTGCAATTATTAATGGCCGTGTTTAGTTAATTCAATTGGAAGTTATCAAGTGTCACCTTGGTCACAGTTCTATTGCAATTGCTGATCAGATGTTAGAATGCATTAGATTGAAGGTAACAGTCAGCCAGATTAGGCTACAGGTATAAAAATAACCTGGCTGTTGTTGACAAGCATGGACCTATTCAGTTCATATCCATATTATTAATATTTGATTCATTGATTGAAATTACGACCCCATCCTCAGTAGCCTATTCCAGCAGGCTACTGGGCAACAGAAGCACTTCCTACCTCAACATCGCCTTGCTATTCATGTTAAATAAATGAATCTGTCTACTTGAACTAAGCAAGCTGCTAAATCATTCAGCTTACATCTTGCCTACATGTTGCCCAGGCTACTGGAGGCTGTCTGAAATAAGATGTAGGCCTATCAGGGGCTATGTTTTGGCCTAGTTTTCAGGCCTTGTGGACTGGTTTTGAGTAGTCATTGGGCTAGAAAAAGCAATTGCATTAAATAACCTGACTGTTTGGATGTGTCTGTTAGTTAATGTTTTATTTCTGAGAGATAATGAATAAAAGAGAACAATTGACATTCAATAATTAGTTGTCACTGTGTTAACCACAACCAACATGCTGGATCTCTGTTTAGGGGTCAGTGCTCTAAAATGAGTCTCTCTGGGGAGAGAGAGGAGGGGGACCCTGCCTCTAAAATGAGTCTCTCTGGGGAGAGAGAGGAGGGGGGCCCTGCCTCTAAAATGAGTCTCTATGGGAAGAGAGAGGAGGGGGGCCCTGCCTCTAAAATGAGTCTCTCTGGGGAACATGACACCAAAGACAAGAGGTGAGCTGACAATATTGTTAAATAATTTATATTCCAAAACGCTATATAGGAGAAAAGAAAATCACAATTTTGTTTTTTCATCAGAAATGATTACTAATGGGTACCTTCAATATAACTATTGCAGATTTGAAATGTGATTTAAAACCATTGTTTTGCTGAAATGTAATGTTCGTATCCTGTATATTTGACTGTGATACGTGGTTGTCTCACCTAGCTACCTTAAGATGAATGCATTTACAGATGCCATATCTTAATTTGACCCAGTTTCTCACATCAGGAACATAATCCTGCAGCAATAGCAAATGTGTATTTTAGGTGGATTATAATTAAGGGATATTTTCTGTAGGGGTTCATACATTTTTCATCAGGGAAAATCAAGTCTGACATTTTAAAGTGGAAATTACACACTTTAGACACCTTTATAAAGCATTGTAGTGGTTTAATCATTTCTTTAAACAATAAAAGATAATTGACCAACATTTCTGAAAATGGATATATAGCGTTTTGGAATGAAACTCTTGTTTCCCCATCTGAGCTCAGAGTGGATGAGAGATGTAATGTTTGTCTCTGTTGTGTTGAAGCCCAATCAAGCAGGAGAGACCAGCCTCCCCTGTACCCAGCTGTGTGTCCATGAAGAGTGACAAGTCTATGGCTCAACCTATACAGTTTAGAGAGGGAGACTTTTCTAGTGAACAAAGGTAAGAAGAACTCATGGGTCATGGTCAGTGAGTTAAACAACACTGTCTCTAGTCATTTCTCCTCTCCCATTTTACCATTTATTTTTGTTGTTTTCATAATCCATAGGCTAATCCTTTTTTCCATTTTCATAGTCCTGAAACATTATCAAACAAACACAACATTCCCTGTGTGTGTGTGTGTGTGTGTGTGTGTGTGTGTGTGTGCATTCCCTGGATGTGGAAATGTAATGTCATGTTTTGTCCACAGAAACCAACAGGAGAGATCAGAGTCAAATATTCCCAGTGGTCAGTCTTCCCAGAGTCATCAAACAGACCTGGCCTCCATATTCAGTGTATGTGGTCCTGTTATGTACATTTGTTTTTGTTTACCTCAAGTAAAGTTGATCTGTCAATCATTCATTCATGTGTTAATGAGAAAGCATTTAGTCTCTTGCTTAACTTATTGACTTGATTTATTTCAGTTGCTTGAAGAGAATATTATGACATTTGTGAAGAACGAGCTGAAGATGTTCAAGAGGATTCTTAGTCCAGAACTCCCAGAAGGCTTTGAGAGTCAGAAGCAGGATAAGGAAGTGTTGGATGCTGAAGATGAGAAGCAGGAGAGCAGTGCCAGAGAGGGGGCTCTGAAGATCACACTGCACGTCCTGAGGAAAATGAACCAGAAGGAGCTTGCTGACACACTGGAGAAAAGTAAGAGCTGTCTGCCTCATGTTGAATGCTGTTTTAGAAAAACATTTAAAATATGTAGCTAAAGTACAGCTAAAGTAGCTGTGTAACTCAATGATATTGTAGCAGCCTTAACACAACACCTAGTGACCTCATCAAGTAGCAGCAAGGATGTGTTGTGGTGATTAATTTAGAGAGAGAGAGAGAGAGAGAGAGAGAGAGAGAGAGAGAGAGAGAGAGAGAGAGAGAGCGAGAGAGAGAGAGAATACCAATAATAATATAATCAGTCACTCCAGTCTGTATTGCATTATGACAACATTTATACAGTCAGTTAAGCGAAGAAATGATTATAATTTAAAATGTAACAGTCCTAGAATACTGTAGGCATTAAAACAGACATAATATTAATATGATCTGTGTTATTTCTAGATTCAGATGAGCTTGCTGTGATTTGCCAACGTGAACTCAAATCTAATCTAAAGAAGAAGTTTCAATGTGTATTTGAGGGGATCGCTAAACAAGGAAACCCAACACTTCTCAATAAGATCTACACAGAGCTCTACATCACAGAGGGTGGAACAGGAGAGGTCAATAATGAACATGAGCTGAGACAGATTGAGACAACAACCAGGAAACAAGCAAGACCAGAGACTGCAATCAAATGTAACGACATCTTCAAACCCTTAACTGGACAAGACAAACTTATCAGAACTGTGCTGACAAAGGGAGTCGCTGGCATTGGAAAAACAGTCTCTGTGCAGAAGTTCATTCTGGACTGGGCTGAAGGAAAAGCAAATCAGGATGTCCAATTTGTATTTTCATTCCCTTTTCGGGAGCTGAATTTAATGAAAAGGGAAAAACACAATTTGATCGAACTTCTCAATCACTTCTCAATGGAAACCAAAGAATCAAGAATCTCCAACTACGACAAGTACAAAGTTCTGTTCATCTTTGATGGTCTGGATGAGTGCCGACTGCCCCTAGACTTCCAGAAGAACAAGATCTGTTGTGACGTCACAGAGTCAACCTCAGTGGATGTTCTGCTGACAAATCTCATCAAGGGAAATCTGCTTCCCTCTGCTCTCCTCTGGGTAACTACCCGACCTGCAGCAGCCAATAAGATCCCTTCAGGGTGTGTTGACCAGGTGACAGAGGTACGAGGGTTCAATGACCCACAGAAGGAGGAGTACTTCAGGAAGAGATTCAGTGATGAGGACCTGGCCAGCAGAATCATCTCACACATAAAGACATCAAGGAGCCTCCATATCATGTGCCACATTCCAGTCTTCTGTTGGATTTCTGCAATAGTCCTTGAACACATGCTGAAACATAAGAGAGAAGAGATGCCCAAGACTCTGACTGAGATGTACTCACACCTTGTGGAGTTTCATACCAAACAGAAGAATGAAAAGTATCTTGGGAAAGAAGATACAGGTCCACACTGGAATAAAGAGAGCATTCTGTCACTGGGAAAACTGGCTTTTCAACAGCTTGTGAATGGCAATCTGATTTTCTATGAAGAAGACCTGAAAGAGGCTGGCATTGATGTCAATGAAGCCTCAGTGTACTCAGGATTGTGCACACAGATCTTTAAAGAGGAATGTGGGCTGTACCAGGACAAGGTGTACTGCTTCGTGCATCTGAGCATTCAGGAGTTTCTGGCTGCTGTATATGTGTTCCTCTCATTCATCAACAACAATGACAATCTAATGGCCAAACCTCAATCAATGTTCAGCTACTTTTTTGCGCAGTCCAGAGACAAGCCTGAAGTCACTGTCTACAAGAGTGCTGTGGATAAAGCCTTACAAAGTGAGACAGGAAACCTGGACCTGTTCCTCCGCTTCCTTCTGGGCCTCTCACTGGAGTCCAATCAGAAGCACTTACGAGGTCTACTGACAAAGACAAGAAGCAGCTCACAGAGCCATAGAGAAACAGTCAAGTACATCAAGGAGAAGATCAGGGAGAATCCCTCTCCAGAGAGGTGCATCAATCTGTTCCACTGTCTGAATGAACTGAATTACCATTCTCTAGTGGAGGAGATCCAAAGCTACCTGAGATCAGGAAGTCTCTCAAAAGCCAAGCTGTCACCTGCACAGTGGTCAGCTCTGGTCTTTGTGTTGCTGACTTCAGAAAAGGAGCTGGATGTGTTTGACCTGAAGAAATACTCCAGATCAGAGGAAGGTCTTCTGAGGCTGCTGCCAGTGGTCAAAGCCTCCAGAGCTGCTCTGTGAGTACATAACATGACATTTAAGTAATAATCATCAGGAAGAAATATTCAGTTTAGAGAAAAATATATATTATAATATGTTTATAATATATAAAATGAAATTGAAAAACGTACTGAATCAGTGCATTGGTGTTCACATTTGTATAACAATATGACCATACAATTCTAGGAGACGGAAGATGAATTTATATGTTGTTTAAGAGAATAAACCAAATGCATCTGCCATTGTCCTTCTACACTACTGATGTTAAATTAACAGTGTGTTTGTGAAATCATGATGATCTTTCTGTCAGGCTGTCAGGCTGTCTAGTCACAGAGGAAGGCTGTGCTTCTCTGGTCTCAGCTCTGAAGTCAAACCCCTCACACCTGAGAGAGATGGACCTGAGTAACAATGACCTGAAGGATTCAGGAGTGAAGCTGCTCTCTGCTGTCCTGGGGAATCCCCACTGTAAACTGGAGACTCTGAGGTCATTATTCCTGTAGTTGGTCAACAAGTGATAACTGTTCACCAGATCCACATGTGTTTACCAGGCACACATAGTCCACACCATATGTGTTTGGACAGTGAAGCTTACAGTTTTGAATTTGGTTCTATGCTCCAGCATTTTGGATTTGAGATATAATGTTTCATATTAGGTGACAGTACAGAATGTCACCTTTTATTTGAGGGTATTTTCATACATATCTGTGTTACTGTTTAGAAATGAAAGCACTTTATGTGTCTAGTTCTCCCATTCGAAAAAGTCGTAATAATTTGGACATATTCACTTATATTGTATTAAAGTAGTCATAAGTTTAGTATTTGGTCCCATATTCCTTATCTGCAGTGATTCATGTGGTACTAGTAGTAGTAGTAGTAGTAGTAGTAGTGTGGTCCTCTGTAGCTTAGCTGGTAGAGCACGGCGCTTGTAACGCCAAGGGTAGTGGGTTCGATCCCCGGGACCACCCATACGTAAAAATGTATGCACGCATGACTGTAAGTCGCTTTGGATAAAAGCGTCTGCTAAATGACATATTATATTATTATTATTACATCAAGCTTGTGATTCTATAAACTTGTTGAATGCATTTGCAGTTTGTTTTGGTTCACACACACTGGACACACACACACTGGACACACACACACTGGACACACACACACACACACACACACTTGACACACACTGGACACACACACACACACACATTTGACACACACACACACTGGACACTCACACAACCTGGACACACACACACACACACTGGACACAAACATACACACTGGACACACACACACACACACACACAACGCTGGACACACAAACAACCTGGACACACACACACACACACTGTACACACACACATTGGACACAGGCACACATTGACACACAAACACACACACTAGGATTAATTTAGTCAAAAGTTTAGTATTTGGTCCCATATTTTTTACCGTTTAGAAATTAAACCACTTTACTTGTCTAGTTCTCCCATTTGGAAAAGTCGTATTAATTTGGACATATTCACATATATTGTATTAAAGTAGTCATAAGTTTAGTATTTGGTCTCATATTCCTTACCTATAGTGATTACATCAAGCTTGTGATTCTACAAACTTGTTGAATACATTTGCAGTTTGTCTTGGTTGTGTTTTGGATGATGTTTTCCCAATAGAAACTGAATGGTGAATAATGTCCTGTCATTTTGGAGTCACTTCACTTGTATTGTCAGTAAGAATAGAAGATGTTTCTGAACACTTCTACATTCATGTGGATGCTACCATGATTATGAATAACCATGAATGAATCGTGAATGATGATGAATGAGAAAGTTACAGAGGAACAAGGATCATACCCCATCTGTTATTGGTAATGGTGAGAGGTTAGCATGTTTTGTTGTAGCCTCTGTAACTTTCTCACTCATTATTATTCATGATTCATTCATGATTTTTATTAATCATGGCATCATCAGGATTAATTTAGTAGTGTTTAGAAACATGTTATCTACTCACTTAGACAGAAAATTACTCCAGTCATCATCCACCATTCAGTTACTATCGGGCAAAACATAACCCAAAACACAACCAAAACAAACTGCAAATGCAACCAACGAGTTTACAACCAAATACTCAACTTTTGACTACATTGATACACTATAAGTCAAATGGTCAGAATACGTTTGACTTCTTCAAATGGGGGGATTAGATACATAAAGTGCTTTTATTTTTCTGAACAGTGAAACAGATATGTATGAAAATACCCTCAAATAAAAGGTGACATTATATACTGTCACCTCATATGAAACATTTGATCTCAAATCCAAAATGCTGGAGTATAGAGCCACATTTAAAATGTTAGCTTCACTGTCAAACTAGATATGGCGTGGACTGTATACTCAATACAATCTAAATCTGATACCTCACTGTCTGTCTTTTGAATGATACTGCTTTTTAAACTGGTCTGGTCAGTCTACTCAAATATTTGTAATATGCATTTTTCTATCTACAAGCAATACTTTGATAATTTGTCATTTCCAATAATGAAACATTCATTTATGAATAGATATGGCAGGTTTCAGGACGCTGATATATCTGAATATGTTGAAAAAAATATACTGCCACTATTTTGACCACCAAAGAATAGCAGTGTGGTTTTAATATGATTTGACTCTTTGCAGGCTGTCAGGCTGTCTAGTCACAGAGGAAGGCTGTGCTTCTCTGGTCTCAGCTCTGAAGTCAAACCCCTCACACCTGAGAGAGCTGGACCTGAGCTACAATCACCCAGGAGACTCAGGAGTCAGACTGCTCTCTGCTGGACTGGAGGATCCACACTGCAGACTGGAGAAACTCAAGTATGTAGAGGGTTTATGTCAATGTTCATATCAGACATGTTGGAGTTATCAGGCTAGTTAAGACAAACATAATGTTTGTGTGTGTGTGTGTGTGTGTGTGTGTTTGTGTTGGTGGGTTTTGGTGTGTGTGTGTGTGTGTGTGTGTGTGTGTGTGTGTGTGTGTGTGTGTGTGTGTGTATGTGTGTGTGTGTGTGTGTGTGTGTGTGTGTGTGTGTGTGTGTGTGTGGGTCCAGTGTGTGTGTGTGTGCAGTGTGTCCTGTGTGTGTGTGTGTGTGTGTGTGTGTGTGTGTCCAGTGTGTGTGTGTCCAGTGTGTGTGTGTCCAGTGTGTGTGTGTGTCCAGTGTGTGTGTGTGTCCAGTGTGTGTGTGTGTCCAGTGTGTGTGTGTGTGTCCGGTGTGTGTGTGTGTCTGTGTGGGTTCAGTGTGTGTGTGTGTGTGTGTGTGTGTGTGTGTGTGTCCAGTGTGTGTGTGTCCAGTGTGTGTGTTTCCAGTGTGTGTGTGTGTCCAGTGTGTGTGTGTGTCCAGTGTGTGTGTGTGTCCGGTGTGTGTGTGTATGTCCGGTGTGTGTGTGTCTGTGTGTGTCCAGTGTGTGTGTGTGTGTGTCCTGTGTGTATGTGTGTTTGTCCAGTGTGTGTGTGTGTGTGTGTGTGTCCAGTGTGTGTGTGTGTGTGTGCACGTGTATCAGTACACACACTGGACACACATACACTCTGGACACACACACACACACTGGACACACACGCACACACACACTGTAAACACACACACTGGACACATACACACAAAGGACACACACACACACAAAGGATGCACACACACACACACACACTGGACAAACACACACACTGGACACACACACACTCACACTGGACACACACACACACACTAGACACACACACACACACACACACTAGACTACACACACACACACTGGACACAAACACACAATGGACACACACACACACTGGACAAACACACACACACTGGACACACACACACACACACACACAAACACAAACACACACTGGACACACACACACACACACACACACACTGGACACACACACACACACACACACACACACTGGACACACAAACACAAACACTGGACACACACATACACTGGACACACACACAAACACTAGACATAAACACACACTGGACACACACACACAATGGACACACATGCACACACTGGACAAACACACACACACACACTGGACACACACACACATCCTGGACACACACACACAATGGACACACATACACACACTGGACAAACACACACACACACACACACACACACACACACACTGGACACACACACACACACACTGGACACACACACACAAACTGGACACACACACACTGGAAACACACACACACTTGACACACACACACAGGACACAAACTGTGGACACACACCCACACACACACACACACACACACTTGGACAAATGTATATACTGACTGTTTGTGTGTGTGTGTGTGTGTGTGTGTGTGTGTGTGTGTGTGTGTGTGTGTGTGTGTGTTTCCAGTGTGTGTGTGTGTTTCCAGTGTGTGTGTGTGTGTGTGTGTGTGTGTATGTGTCCAGTGTGTGTGTGTGTGTGTGTCCAGTGTGTGTGTGTGTGTGTCCAGTGTGTGTGTGTGTTTGTGTGTGTGTGTGTGTGTATGTGTGAGAGTTCAGGTGTATCCCTCAATGACTGTCTGTTCTTCTGCTTACCGCTACAGTGTGGAACATGGTGGAGAGTACAGAATGAAACCTGGACTTAGAAAATGTGAGTGTTGACTGCTATGAAGAATATGACTAAGAATAAGTCTTAATTCAAGTGAAGTCAAAGTCAAAGACCACCATCATTACTTACTTGGTCATATTAAATATCAGCTGTAGCTCTACAGAAGCACAAATCAGGGACACCAAAGTTTACAAAGAGTTGCTTTGACAATGTGTGTGTGTGTGTGACGTGTTCGTGTTACTTTAGAAATGTGTGTGTGTGTTCAGGGTGTGTGTGTGTGTGTGTGTGTTCAGGATGTGTGTTCAGAGTGTGTGTGTGTTCAGTATGTGTGTGTGTTTGTGTGTGTGTGTGTGTGTGTGTGTGTGTGTGTGTGTGTGTGTGTGTGTGTGTAATTAATGGGAATAAGTGTGTTTTATATTACCATACAGTATAACATATGATCATTCAACAAGTCTCAAGTTACCTTAACTTCTCCTTTTGATACCTAGAAACATCTACATTAAATGAATTAGTGAAAAGTGAGTTAACGTTCTAATGTGAATGATGATGATTTCTAATATTTTGTCTGGTTTCATCCATCAGATGTCTGTGATCTCACACTGGACCTAAACACAGTAAACAGATTCCTCTCTCTGTCTGAGGAGAACAGAAAGGTGACATGTAGGAGAGAGGAGCAGCCGTATCCTGATCACCCAGAGAGATTTGAGGTCTGGGAACAGGTGTTGTGTAGAGAGGGTCTGACTGGGCGCTGTTACTGGGAGGTAGAGTGGAGTGGGAGATGGGCTGATATAGGAGTGGCATATAAAGGAATCAGCAGGAGAGGAACGGGTGGTGACAGTGGGATTGGATGGAATGACAAGTCCTGGAGTCTGGACTGCTCTGACAACAGTTACTCTGCCTGGCACAATAATAACCCCACTACCATAGACGTCCCCTCCTCCGGGTCCCACAGAGTAGGAGTGTATCTGGACTGGCCAGCCGGCACTCTGTCCTTCTACAGAGTCTCCTCGGACACACTGACCCACCTGAACACATTCCACTCCACATTCACTGAGCCCCTCTATCCAGGGTTTAGGGTTTGGTGTGAGGGCGCCTCAGTGTCCCTGTAAATAATAACCATGGTAACACTGACACACACACACACACACACACAACCTGGACACACACTGGACACACACACACACATTCACACTGGACACACACACACACACACTGCACAAACACACACACACACACACTGGACACACACACACACACACACACACACACACACACACACACTGGACACACACACACACACACTCACACTGGACACACACACTGCACACTGCACACACACACACACACACAATGGAGACACACACACTGGACACACACACACTGGACACAAACACTGGGTACACACACACACACACACACACACATTGGGCACACACACACACACACTGGACACACACAGACACACACTGGACACACACACACACACACACACACACACACACACACACACTGGACACACACACATGCTGGACACACAAACACTGGACACACACACACTGGGTACACACACACACACACACACACACACTGGACACACAAACACCAACACACACTGGACACACACACCGGACACACAAACACTGGACACACACACACACACACACACTCACACACACACACACAGGACACACACACAGGAGACACACACACTGGACACACACACACACTGGACACACACACACTGGACACACACACACTGGACACACACACACACTGGACACACACACACTGGACACACACACACCGGACACACACACACACCGGACACACACACACACACACAGGACACACACACACACAATGGACACACACACACAGGACACACACACACACACACCGGACACACACACACACACACACACAGGACACACACACACACACCGGACACACACACACAGGACACTCACACACACATACTGGACACACACACACACACACACACTGGACACACACACATGCTGGACACACAAACACTGGACACACACACACTGGGTACACACACACACACACACTGGACACACACACACACACTGGACACACACACACACCAACACACACTGGACACACACACACACACGCACACATACACACACTGGACACACACACTGGACACATACACACACTGGACACACACAGCAGACACACACACACTGGACACACACACACACACACAGGACACACACACACACACACACTGGACACACACACTGGGTACACACACACACACACACACACACACACACTGGACACACACACTGGACACACACGCATACATACACACACTGGATACACACACTGGACACACACACACACACACACACTGGACACACACACACACACTGGACACACACACAGGAGACAAACACACACACATATCGGACACACACACACTGGACACACACACACACACTCTGGATACACACACACGCTGGACACACACACACACACACATACACACACACACACTCACACATCTTCCTATAATAGTGAGGACCTTGACTCAGGACCTTCAAATGAGGACCATCATTTCTGATAGAATTGGGAACAAACAGACACCTCATTCCAGCACTAAGTGTCCAACAAACACAGACATCACTTCAACACCTGATAAACTCCAATGAACAAATAGACCTGCAGGGCACCAGTCTAGTGAGGACCAGTGGTTGCTAGGCAGTTTCTGGATCCCAGGTTCCAGAACAGCTTCTATTCCAGTTCTATCTGCCTGTTAAATCAAGCAACCTAAACTTTTTTCATCAGACTTTTAGAACATCACTGAATTTTTTTTCCTTTTATGATCTTTTACCGCTTTGCATTTTTTATTGATGTTCTTATGATATATTTTACTGTTTGTGTGTACGTACCACAGGAGGTTGGTGGGACCTTAGTTGGGGAGGACAGGCTTGTAATGGCTGGAGCGGATTGAGTGGAATGGTATCAAATACATCAAATACATGGTTTCCATGGTTTCCATGTGTTTGATGCCATTTAATTGGCTCCGTTCCAGCCATTATTATGAGCCGTCCTCCCCTCAGCAGCCTCCACTGGTATGTACTGTCCTATATGAGCTCCAACAAGGAATTACAATGTATGTATTACTTTTAATACCTGCAAATGGCAAATAAACTACTTGAACTCCTTATGAGTGTCTGCAGCCGACTAGGCTGTTGCCGTCTGACAAGATGCCATCTGACATTACAGGAATATTCTGCAAATGTTGATGAATCCACCCAAAGCAACATGCAGTCTTTCCACTAGACTCCCATGAAGTTATAGTGGGACGTTATGAGTTGACGTTGAGGTAACATACTCAGAACAGACTGCACTTTGTTGATCCTGTTTTAGATGTAACATTTACATTGACATCATTTAGCAGACGCTCTTATCCAGAGACACTTACAAATTGGTGCATTCAACTTATGATAGCCAGTGGGACAACCACTTTTTTTTTTTTATGGGGGGGGGGGGGGGGGGGTAGAAGGATTACTTTTATCCTATCCCAGGTATTCCTTAAAGAGGTGGGGTTTCAAGTGTCTCCGGAAGGTGGTGAGTGACTCCGCTGTCCTGGCGTCGTGGGGGAGCTTGTTCCACCATTGGGGTGCCAGAGCAGCGAATAGCTTTGACTGGGCTGAGCGGGATCTGTGCTTCCGTAGAGGTAAGGGGGGCTAGCAGGCCAGAGATGGATGAACGTAGTGCCCTCGTTTGGGTGTAGGGTCTGATCAGAGCCTGAAGGTAAGGAGGTGCCGTTCCCCTCACAGCTCCGTCGGCAAGCACCATGGTCTTGTAGTAGATGCGAGCCTCAACTGGATGCCAGTGGAGTGTGCGGAGGAGCGGGGTGACGTGAGAGAACTTGGGAAGGTTGAACACCAGACGGGCTGCAGCGTTCTGGATAAGTTGTAGATGTATCCTCTGTTTAAACATTGAAACTCTTACAATAACACTTAAAATACCAATGTGATCATTTTTTGTATGGCTTTTATGTTGGAAAACAAATTGTATATGGACATATGCTCCATAATTGTACTATTGTACATGGATATATTGTACTTTTCATAATAAAACATACTTTAAACAAGAAAAAGCACGTTAATGGTCCTCTCCCAGTCACAAGTTGACTTTTGTCATGAATTTTGCCCTGGAGGCAGAACTGCACAATTTCCTCTAGATATGCCAGCTGCATAGTCAAAATTGTCTATATCGTAAACATTTGTGGAAAATAATTTTGTTTTATGGTCTTAATTTAAGGTAAGGATTAGCAGTGAGGTTAAGGTTAGCATTAAAATCAGATATTATTACTTTATGCCTGTGCCAGCTAGTGACCACTTTGCAGAACTGCCTCCAGGGCAAGATTCATGACAATAAATGCCAACCTGCCTCCCAGTCATCCCCTCCCTATCTCTACAAGGCTGCAGAACATGCAAGCTAGTGATGCGGGGGTTGTCTCATAACCCACAGTCCCCAGGTGGGTGGGTGGGTGGCAGGTTCAATACAGAGAAAACAATAGACTACATAAGAAAATCCATCAATGGATCATTATTGTGCAATTTACACTAAGTGGACAAAACATTAAGGACACCTGCTCTTTCCATGACAGACTGAGCAGGTGAATCCAGGTGAAAGCTATGATCCCTTATTGATGTCACTTGTAGATGAAGGGGACGGGACAGGTTAAAGAAGGATGTTTAAGCCTGGAGACAATTGAGACATTGGATTGTGTGTGTGTGCCATTCAGAGGTTGAATTGGCAAGACAACATATTGAAGTGCCTTTGATCGGGGTATGGTACTAGGTGCCAGGCACACCGGTTTGTGTCAAGAACTGCAACGCTGCTGGGTTTTTCACGCTCATGGTACACCACACAAAGGACATCCAGCCAACTTGACACAACTGTGGGAAGAATCGGCGTCAACATGGGCCAGCATCCCTGTGGAACGCTTTCAACACCTTGTAGAGTCCATGCCCCGATGAATTGAGGCTGTTCTGAGGGCAAAAGTGGCGAGGTAACTCAATATTAGGAAGGTGTTTGATATAACATCTTTTGATACAGCATTTATTAATGTCTTTAAAGTCATCAGCTGTAGGTGAGAGAGAGGAGAAGGACACGCCATGTGTTGTGTTGGTCACGGATGGGGGGCCAGAAGGTCGGCGTGCCAAGATAGATTAGGGGCCACTGTTGCTAATCTTAGAAGGAGTACGTGATGGAATGGCCTGGCTCTGGGTGCCACACGATACTATGTACAGGGATCCTATTGTAGGAGATGAGTGACACTCAATAATGGTTGGCAACTGTGGGATGGAAGTAGCTCGGAGAGCGTTATATAAACTGAGAGGTTTTCTATGGAAGTCATTCAGATGACAAGAGGCTACGCCCGTACCGCTTGTCATTGAATCCAGTACTGTAACCATTAAATAACAATGAATCAACTCTCCATCTAAGTGGTCGACTACTCTCTTACATCCTGAAGTACGAGATACCAGAGAAACTCGTCATAACAGATTGGCGTCTAAACGAACAGGATGCAGTTTACAGCCGAACTAACAGGGAAGCAGAATTTCATTTTCTGAATTATGTCAAATTCTGCTTATCTGTGGTAAAGCTGAGCTGTAACGAACGTTTAAAATGCAATATTTTGTTGAGGGGAACAGATGAGTGGTATTCAAGTACGTAAACAGATGTAAGGAGAAATAGCAAATAAGCCAATAACATGGTGCTGTGATTCAACAACAAATGCTCAGAGCGATCATGTTGAATCATGGCACCAATGACAAAATAGGCTAACTAAATTTTAATAAAGATCAAGTTGGGGATTTTATTCATATTTGATTACTAATATTGCATGAACTAATAAAAGTAATGGATAGCCAACTTAGTAGACCGATATCTGGAAAAACAGTCTCCATTAAGAGTAAATCAGAGCTTCATTTTACCTCGAAGAGAGAGAAAGGAAACGATGAAATGATTACAGACAAATCCGCATTTAAAACAAGTATATTTTAAAAGTAGTGAAAAATGTGCAAATGGATGTTAAGTAAATGAGGATTTTTCTAGGTGGAACTATATCTTAGTGATTTATCAGCATGGACAGATAATGACTATCCTCAAACTGGTGGTTTTAAAAGGGTTAAATTACAAGTAGAGCGAAAGTATATAATTGATAATACAGCCATAAGCTACCTGAAATGGGATTTAAATGACATGAAAGAGGTGTGTAAATCATGGGATTTAATGAGTGCACAATGGACTGTAAATATCATTAGGAAGGAGGAAAAGTCAGTTAAGAAATTAGGTCATTTGGCAATGGAGCAACATAATCTACCTTATGAAAAGAGTCAGTCCACAAGGGGCTATAAAAGGATCTGAAAGTATGAAATGAATTTATCCACAGTTAGCGAACTCTATTCAGCCTCCAGCTTCTAGTACAGGGGAAGACGTAGAAGAGGATAGTGACAATATGATTGGTTATATCCACAGTTAGCGAACTCTATTCAGCCTCCAGCTTCTAGTACAGGGGAAGACGTAGAAGAGGATAGTGACAATATGATTGGTTATATCTACAGTTAGCGAACTCTATTCAGCCTCCAGCTTCTAGTACAGGGGAAGACGTAGAAGAGGATAGTGACAATATGATTGGTTATATCCACAGTTAGCGAACTCTATTCAGCCTCCAACTTCTAGTACAGGGGAAGACGTAGAAGAGGATAGTGACAATATGATTGGTTATATCCACAGTTAGCAAACTCTATTCAGCCTCCAGCTTCTAGTACAGGGGAAGACGTAGAAGAGGATAGTGACAATATGATTGGTTATATCCACAGTTAGCGAACTCTATTCAGCCTCCAGCTTCTAGTACAGGGGAAGACGTAGAAGAGGATAGTGACAATATGATTGGTTATATCCACAGTTAGCGAACTCTATTCAGCCTCCAGCTTCTAGTACAGGGGAAGACGTAGAAGAGGATAGTGACAATATGATTGGTTATATCCACAGTTAGCGAACTCTATTCAGCCTCCAGCTTCTAGTACAGGGGAAGACGTAGAAGAGGATAGTGACAATATGATTGGTTATATCCACAGTTAGCGAACTCTATTCAGCCTCCAGCTTCTAGTACAGGGGAAGACGTAGAAGAGGATAGTGACAATATGATTGGTTATATCCACAGTTAGCGAACTCTATTCAGCCTCCAGCTTTGTCACGCTCTGGCTCCGGGACTCTGTATGTTGAGCCAGGGTGTGTTCGTTCTGTGTGGGTTGTTTCTATGTTGGGTATTCTAGGTTGTTGTTTTCTGTGTTGGCCTAAGTGACTCCCAATCAGAGGCAACGAGTGTCAGCTGTTTGCTGGTTGTCTCTGATTGGGAGCCATATTTAAACTGTCTGTTTTCACTTTGTGTTTGTGGTTTCTTGTTCCTTTTGATTTGTGTTTGTGTCGAAGGACTTCACGTTTCGTTTGGTGTTTTGATCGCTGTGGTGTACAATAAAATAAATATGTACGCATCTCACGCTGCGCCTTGGCCCGCTACTTTTCAAGACGATCGTGACAGAAGAAACCACCACGACTGGGTCAAGCAGCGTGATGAGGAGAAAGGCTGGAATTACGAAAAGTGGAGAGAGAATTGGACGAGAACCATGGAGGCCTGGTCCACGGGGGAGAGACAAGCCCAGAAAATTTTTAGGGGGGGGCTCACGCCGTGGACGACGGGGCAGCAGGAGTACGGGATAGAGTGGTGCAGAAGGTTGGCAGAGAAGGCCGCCAGGTTAAGGGGGCCACCGGTCACAGAGGAGAGGGAAAGTGTGGAGGCACGGCGAGAGGTACTGGGGTGTGTTACCAGTCCGGTCCGGCCCGTTCCTGATCCCTGCGTAGGGCCAGTGGTGTGTGTCCCCAGTACGGTCCGGCCTGTTCCTGTTCCTCGCATCGAGCCTGTGGTGCGTGTCGTCAGCCCGGCCAGGCCTGTTCCTGCTCCCCGTACCAAGCCTATGGTGCGCGTCGCCAGCCCGGCCCGGCCTGTTCCTGCTCCCCGCACCAAGTCTGTGGTGCGTTTCGTCAGCCCTGTCCGGCCTGTTCCTGCTCCACGCACCAAGCCTACGGTGTGCGTCGACAGCCCAGCCCGGCCTGTCCCTGCTCCACGCACCAAGCCTACGGTGTGCGTCGCCAGCCCAGCCCGGCCTGTTCCTGCTCCACGCACCAAGCCTACGGTGTGCGTCGACAGCCCAGCCCGGCCTGTTCCTTTTCCACGCACAAAGCCTACGGTGTGCGTCACCAGCCCGGTCCGGCCTGTTCCTGCCACCCGCACCAAGTTTACGGTGCGCGTCGCCAGCCCGACCCGGCCTGTTCCTGCCACTCGCACCAAACCTACGGTGCGCGTCGCCAGCCCGACCCGGCCTGTTCCTGCCACTCGCACCAAACCTACGGTGCGCGTCGCCAGCCCGGTCCGGCCTGTTCCTGCCACTCGCACCAAACCTACGGTGCGCGTCGCCAGCCCGACCCGGCCTGTTCCTGCTACTCGCACCAAGCCAGGGATGCGAGTAGTCAGTCCGGTGAGGCCCGTTCCGGCTCCACGCACCAAGCCAGGGGTGCGTATCGTCAGCCCGGTCCGGTCCGTTGCTGCTCCACGCACCAAGCCAGGGGTGCGCATCGTCAGCCAGGTCCGGTCCGTTCCTGCCTCACGCGCCAAGCCAGGGGTGCGCGTCGTCAGTCCGGTGCCTGATCAGGTACAGGTCAGCTGCTCCACAACGGAGCTTAAGCAATCTGCTCCGTCGATGTCCAGTCCAGATCCAGCCAGCGGGGTCAGACCGGACCAGGGGCGCTACGGGGGGATCATGGAGGGGTGGTGGTCAAGCCCGGAGCCGGAACCGCCACCGAGGAGGTATGCCCACCCAGCCCTCCCCTGTTTTGCTATTTTTGAGGCGCGGTTGCAGTCCGCGCCTTTAGGGGGGGGTACTGTCACGCTCTGGCTCCGGGACTCTGTATGTTGAGCCAGGGTGTGTTCGTTCTGTGTGGGTTGTTTCTATGTTGGGTATTCTAGGTTGTTGTTTTCTGTGTTGGCCTAAGTGACTCCCAATCAGAGGCAACGAGTGTCAGCTGTTTGCTGGTTGTCTCTGATTGGGAGCCATATTTAAACTGTCTGTTTTCACTTTGTGTTTGTGGTTTCTTGTTCCTTTTGATTTGTGTTTGTGTCGAAGGACTTCACGTTTCGTTTGGTGTTTTGATCGCTGTGGTGTACAATAAAATAAATATGTACGCATCTCACGCTGCGCCTTGGCCCGCTACCTTTCAAGACGATCGTGACAAGCTTCTAGTACAGGGGAAGACGTAGAAGAGGATAGTGACAATATGATTGGTTATATCCACAGTTAGCGAACTCTATTCAGCCTCCAGCTTCTAGTACATGGGAAGACGTAGAAGAGGATAGTGACAATATGATTGGTTATATCCACAGTTAGCGAACTCTATTCAGCCTCCAGCTTCTAGTACAGGGGAAGACGTAGAAGAGGATAGTGACAATATGATTGGTTATATCCACAGTTAGCAAACTCTATTCAGCCTCCAGCTTCTAGTACAGGGGAAGACGTAGAAGAGGATAGTGACAATATGATTGGTTATATCCACAGTTAGCGAACTCTATTCAGCCTCCAGCTTCTAGTACAGGGGAAGACGTAGAAGAGGATAGTGACAATATGATTGGTTATATCCACAGTTAGCGAACTCTATTCAGCCTCCAGCTTCTAGTACAGGGGAAGACGTAGAAGAGGATAGTGACAATATGATTGGTTATATCCACAGTTAGCGAACTCTATTCAGCCTCCAGCTTCTAGTACAGGGGAAGACGTAGAAGAGGATAGTGACAATATGATTGGTTATATCCACAGTTAGCGAACTCTATTCAGCCTCCAGCTTCTAGTACGGGGGAAGACGTAGAAGAGGATAGTGACAATATGATTGGTTATATCCACAGTTAGCGAACTCTATTCAGCCTCCAGCTTCTAGTACAGGGGAAGACGTAGAAGAGGATAGTGACATATACGGTGAGGGAAAAAAGTATTTAATCCCCTGCTGATTTTGTATGTTTGCCCACTGACAAAGACATGATCAGTCTATAATTTTAATGGTAGGTTTATTTGAACAGTGAGAGACAGAATAACAACAACAAAATCCAGAAAAACGCATGTCAAAAATGTTACAAATTGATTTGTCGATTTAAATAATAGATTAGCAAATAAAATGATGTAATTTTTGGTTGAAGCAGGGGAAGGATAATAATGGAGGAAGAGGAAGGTCCAATGGTAATTCCAGAGGAGGAAGAAGGAGCTTTAACAGAGACAGGGATACTTGCAATTACTGTAAACACTGGGGACATTGGGTTGGAGACTGTAACGTTAGAATACAGGATGAGGAGAGACGGCGATATGGAGATAGAGAGAGGGGAAATTGGACTCCTGCCCAACCGCACCCTAATTCCCAGAATACACCTAGAGAGGAGTAGGCCGGGTAATCTATTATGGGGACAATGACATACAACACCGATAAGCAGGGAGGAGGTTAAATACATGATCAATGCACCACAACACCGATAAGCAGGGAGGAGGTTAAACACATGATCAATGCACCACAACACCGATAAGCAGGGAGGAGGTTAAACACATGATCATTGCACCACAACACCGATAAGCAGGGAGGAGGTTAAACACATGATCAATGCACCACGACACCGATAAGCAGGGAGGAGGTTAAACACATGATCAATGCACCACAACACCGATAAGCAGGGAGGAGGTTAAACACATGATCAATGCACCACAACACCGATAAGCAGGGAGGAGGTTAAACACATGATCAATGCACCACGACACCGATAAGCAGGGAGGAGGTTAAACACATGATCAATGCACCACAACACCGATAAGCAGGGAGGAGGTTAAACACATGATCAATGCACCACGACACCGATAAGCAGGGAGGAGGTTAAACACATGATCAATGCCCCCACAACACCGATAAGCAGGGAGGTGGTTAAACACATGATCAATGCACCACAACACCGATAAGCAGGGAGGAGGTTAAACACATGATCAATGCACCACAACACCGATAAGCAGGGAGGAGGTTAAACACATGATCAATGCACCACGACACCGATAAGCAGGGAGGAGGTTAAACACATGATCAATGCACCACAACACCGATAAGCAGGGAGGAGGTTAAACACATGATCAATGCACCACAACACCGATAAGCAGGGAGGAGGTTAAACACATGATCAATGCACCACAACACCGATAAGCAGGGAGGAGGTTAAACACATGATCAATGCACCACAACACCGATAAGCAGGGAGGAGGTTAAACACATGATCAATGCACCACAATTGCATATTTCGGTTAGCCCATTAGATATACCACAGTTATATGTGTATCTAGTAAAATCATTCCATTTCTAATAGATACAGGGGCAACTATGTCATGTTTAAGGCAACAAGATTGAAGGTGTCCTTTAAGTAATCAGAAAGTCCAGCCTATTGGAATTAGTGGAACTATGCAAATTGATCCTATTTCTCTCCCATTACAAATTGATTTGGAGGATATTATTGTTCAACATTCATTTATAGTAAGTGCTACAACTCCAATGGTGTTAATGGGAAGAGACCTTTTAAGTCAACTCAATGCCACCATTTTTTGTTATGAATGTGTATGATGATTTGATATAAGTTTGGATAGTAAGCTTTGATATAACATTATATTGTGGTTCCGTACACCAATGCCAGTCATATAATATCAAGGAGTGGTATGGAGAGCGTGAGGTTATTTTAGAGTGTAGTGGAAAAGTATATGTTTTAATGAGAGGCTTGACTTTGACTGAGTTTCCTGAAGGTT
Organism: Coregonus lavaretus; assembly: GCF_964263955.1. NCBI lineage: Eukaryota > Metazoa > Chordata > Actinopteri > Salmoniformes > Salmonidae > Coregonus > Coregonus lavaretus. Next base: position 81,709,061 of record NC_139989.1, read on the forward strand.
AGAGAATTGGTGAGGATCCAATGACAGGAAGGTCAGTGTCCTGGACACTACAGTATGGTTGTTTTGGTTCCGCTGGGAGTTTGTTTGAAGAAGTTGATTTGTGTCGATTAAGAATCGTTAAAAAAACACGAAGGGATTGTTTGATGTGAGTACCTAGGAGTTTCTAACGTTCTATATGGAGTATGTGACGATGTGAAAATAGGATGAATTTTATGTGGGTGTAATCGATTACTAGAGAGGTGATACAGTGACCATTTGAATAATATGTATTTATTAACTTGCTCAAACGTAGACGTACGTCAGGGGTGGTAAATAATAAATCAAGGTTTTCTGAGTTTGAGCCGTTGATGGATAATTTGATAGAGATAAGGTTTAAGAAATGAACTACCCATAAGGACTGGAATTTATAGACGTAACTTATAACATAACAAACCAGTGTAATTGGGCTATTTGTGGGATTTATTTGTCATTTCATTAGCATTGGGTAAATGGAATAGAGTAAAATCTGGGTTTCTGAGTGTAATTCAACTGTTGGTATGTGTTGCTTAGACAAATACTACAAAGTATTTGGTTTGGTGATGTAGAATGGAAGATTTAGCAACGTGATTGGTTCAAATTGAAAGACACAATTATTTAACAGGAATAGCGAGACAATTTCGAGGTATTCATTTTTTTTGCGTTGCCTAATGCTTTGCTAGATTAAACGATAGAGAACGGTGACGTAATGTCAATCAATAAATTGGATATTAATACTATGGATACAAATTCAATATATGCTGATCAACTACAGCAAGTGTTTGGTTTGTTACTTGTAGCCTACTTAGAAAGGACAGTTACCCAGATCTGCTGACTTCCAATAATGGAGGATTGGTGGATTCATAAGAGCTGTGGCTATGATCTTAGTTGATAACAGGGGATACTAATAGGATAGTGACGAAGCACAGGGAAGAGAGGGTGTTTTCTTAAAATGGGAAGTGAAGCAACGGGACAAAGAGTATAAAAATAGTTTTAAAAAAACACCAGGGATAAAAAAGCAGTGTTGGAAAGAAGCAGAGTATGAAAGATAACATTAACTGAGGAATATAGAAACTTTTAGCTGAGGTAACTACAGAAATATTACTGACCCAATATCGTAACAGATAACTGAACCCAAACATGAAGCTACTACAGCCATCTAGGATTGTTAAAGTTGTAAAGTTAGTTTTTAAACCCCTACATAGAGGGAAAGGCAGAACGCTGTTTGAGAATGGTTTTTATTTGTTGTCTGGAGAGTTTCTAGGTGTTGATCTGTGGGTGTTAGCAACTGGGGTTGGCTGAACGTGAGAGAGCTGTAAGTGTCATAATGGGTTAAGTTTGGTGTACCCGGATGACTGGTTGCTGTGGAAAGGGAGGAGGTAAAAGGGTGGTGAGTGTTAACGGTGAGAAATGGCTAGCTAGTTAGTGGTGTTAACTAGTAGCGTTGAGATTGGTGACGTAACTTGCTCTGCGACCTTGAAGTAGTTGTTTGCCTCGCTCTGCAAGGTCGCGCCTTTTGTTTGAATGACTGCTGTTAATGTGTGCAGAGGGTCCCTGGTTCAAGACCATGTAGGGAAGGAAGCAAAACTGTTACATTGATGCTGTTGACCTGAATCACTGATTTAATTGATAAGATTATACGAAAGAGATTGTCCTACCAAACCATAGTGGCGTTGGATAACATAGTAGTTTCAGTGGCATCTCTGTGAATGGAGGTTTTATGTGTTTTGACTATAACTTAACAATAATGTGTAACCTGCTAAAGTACCATTAGATGGAAAGACAGCAGTAGAGGATAATAGAGCTAAAGTACCGTTAGATGGAAAGACAGCAGTAGAGGATAATAGAGCTAAAGTACCGTTAGATGGAAAGACAGCAGTAGAGGATAATAGAGCTAAAGTACCGTTAGATGGAAAGACAGCAGTAGAGGATAATAGAGCTAAAGTACCGTTAGATGGAAAGACAGCAGTAGAGGATAATAGAGCTAAAGTACCGTTAGATGGAAAGACAGCAGTAGAGGATAAAGGAGATTGTAGAGGGTTTTCTGGGTTAAAAGGAAAGTAGGTTAATTGGGAGATGAGAAGTGTTGCATGGGATTGTTTGAGTAGACTGGTATTAAAATCATTATTTCTAGTAAGGTCAATGAAAATATGCTATTAGGTAGTAGTGGTTTGTGGATAGAATTGACTGATGCCATGATTTAGTAAGCGGGTGAAAGAGAGTAGTGCTTGCTGTGCTATATCAGGATGTAAAGGATGCAGGGGGTAATGTGGAGCAGATATCTGAATAGTTGGATATGGAACGTTCTTTGACAATTTGTTTATTATTATTATTAAATTCTATAGTTTGTTTAACAATCAGTGAGTTATGCAGACAGCTAATTCATTCTAAAAACGATAATCTGTTTCTGGTACGTTGAACAATGGGAGGTAGTTTTTACTATTATGCTGATGGAGAAGGACACATCTTTTGTTAGTTCTGAATTTATTAAACAATAGGTTTATATTTCAATACATCACTGCAACAAGTTGAGCAGATTACATTACCGAAAAGGGGTTATAGATGTTCATCTTTTGAGAGATTTTATGTAATCTTCTTCTGGAGTAGTTATGAGGAATTAGATTGAAACAAATTATTATTGATGTGAGGTAGGACAGGGTATATCTGCATCATGTTTTGTGTGTAATTAATATTTTTGGATTGCTGATTATAATTGAATGTTAACGAAATTATATACTTTCTCTTCCAGGAAAATGGGGATTTCCTTATCTCTCATTGGGATGTTTCAAAAGTCTGTGGGCTAGGGTGAGCAGTTAGTAAAATGTGTCAGTCTTATAATTAGGTCATAAGAGGGAGCTACCAAATTAAATAAGGCCTGGCTAGTTTTGTTTGTTGTTTTCCAATAGGGTTTTTCAAATAACCACACACAACCCACCTATTATAATGGTTATATAGGGTTGTTATTTTGATTTTAGGGGGTTTTAACGGGTCAAAGATGATAAGTTAAAGGAACACACACATGGAACTTTCTGAAGTTTTTTGTTTTATATGTGAGTTTTGGGTAAACACGTGATTTCTTTTGAGAAGAAATGTAATGAGGACTTACTGTACACTGGGGATGCAAAACATTTATGAAAAGTTTTGACTGTGGTTAATGATTAGTTTATACTATAGAATGGAACACTTCTTTGAAGGGTTTGAATGACCTCTGAACTCTGTCTTGACTTTCTAGTGTGAATTGATCACCCACACTGGAAAGCCAAGAGGCATAGGATGAGGAATTTAAGGTAATTTATTATACAGAGTTGAGGGTAATTTATAATACTGATAATTATGAAGAATTGTATAATTTGGCAATAGTCATATCTATGATTCAGACCATAATAAGGTCAGAGTGAGAGAGCTAGTCCTGAATGAGGAACATTCAATGGACTCTAAACTGAAATAAAACGACATAGAATAATAATTATTCCTTTCCCTCCTTGCATTAACATTAAGTGACACATCTCTAACTGTAATAACTGGCATGTTAGTAATCGTTTGTACAGATCTTAAAATCAATCCCCGAAAAATTGGAAACAACCCCCCATAACTATGACTGTAATGATTACTATGGCCATTAGAGGACCTAGAATACTTGCCATCCATGTTCCTATGGAATTACCCACTAAAACAACCTTTAAAAAACTTCAACAACATTCAAATTACCATATCCTCCTCATCTTAATATAATAGCCTCCAATTCTATGTGATTATCAATTACACATTCTAATGATTAACATGTCAGACCCAATTGCTTAACAACCCATGATTGTTAAAATATACAATGTTCAACTCCGCCTTTGTCCTCCTAATATTCCTGATATAACATACACATTATAACACTCTATTATCACTCCCTGTTACATCATCACATCCCTAGACTATTCCTGCTTTAATAATTCAACCAAATTCACATCATATGAAAATATCATAACCCCATGATAATAACCAATTAAGTACTTGCCTATCAACATAGATATTTACAACTCTAAACATCCATATCAATATCACCCCATACTTCAAATCTATATCATTACTAATATGTTTATACTTTAACCCAATTAATCAACATATTCATGATTTCATTCACAATCCTCACCTTAACTTCCATGTTTCAAACAGTATGAGTCAACAATGTCTATTCAATAAATCATATAAATGTATCCTAAGACATGACCTTAATGTATCACTGTTTAAACCCCTAATATCTATAGAAAACATTTATATGCTTATACATACTAATAATTCACTTAAATCACTCATTAATCTTATCAATTATAACCAACCAAATTACTGAACTCAACCAAATTTAAAATGCCAATTCTTATTCACTTTATCCTTATCACTGAAAATGAAAACTCTCAACTTAATCACCCATTACAACTTTCAGAATGTATACTTATATTAACATACATTATAAACATTCATAATTCAATTATGACTTTCCTCATCCTGAAAAGAAATACAGATCATTATCTCAATGCATTCTCAATACTATCACTTTAGCAGTGTATATACCTACTATCATCTCCAGATCGTCAGTTTCCTCGTAGCCATCTGTAGCATTGGTTGACCTGATACCTGTTCAATCTCCCCTCTATCCATACCTCTGTTGGTGTAGACCAGGGGTGTCAAACGTCCGGTCCGCGGGCCGGATCAGGCCCGCAAACAGGTTTAATCCGGTCTGCGAGATGATTAAAAAAAAAAAAATTAAAAAAATACAAACTTTTTTTTTTTTTTTTTTATAAAAATGCGCTGCAATTTTTCAATAAAATAAACTGCTGTTCCAATTGCGTCCACTGGATGGCGCAATAGCAATTGTGTTAAGCAAGCAAACTGTTTATACCGGGGCAGAGCAAGTAGGTCAAGCACGTGCAGCCAATGAGCTACTTTGTTTTGCCTTCGATATTTATTACGGCTTCTACTTTTAACATTATGTGCTTTGGCACCCTCATTGCCCCAATATGTCTCTGTCAAAAAAGAGAAAAGTGGACGCAGATTGCAGAGTGTTCCAAGAAAAATGGTCATCCTATTTATTCACGGAATTGAATGGGAAAGCTGTATGTTTGGTGTGTTCAGAGCATGTTGCAGTGCTGAAAGAATAAAACCTTCGTCGCCACTATGTGAGTCTTCATGCCGACAAATATGACAACTTTCAAGGACAGCGGAGATGAGAGAAGGTGAATGAACTGTTGGCGGGTCTGAAGAAACAGCAGTCTGTGTTTACTCACAGCCGAGACATCAGTGACATTGCAGTGAAAGCTAGCTACCTCATTGCTAATGAAATCGCAGTGGCTTCAAAACCATTTAGTGAGGGTGAATTTGTAAAAACATGCATAATGAAGGCAGCGGAGATTGTGTGCCCTGAAAAGCGACAGGCTTTTGCAAATATCAGCCTGAAAAGAAACACAGTTGCAGACAGGATTTCAAATCTTTCAGTGGATTTGGACAGCCAGTTGAAGCAAAAAGTAAAGTCATTTATTGCGTTTTCGGTTGTAATTGATGAAAGCACGGACATTACAGATGTTGCACAACTGGCCATTTTCATCCGCGGAGTTGATGACACATTGACCGTCACCGAGGAGTTCGTGGAGTTGGTGCCGATGACAGATACAACGACAGCAACTGATATTTTTACCGCACTCGTCGGCGCGCTGGACAGGGTCGGAGTGGACTGGTCCCGCGCTGTCAGCCTGGCTACAGATGGTGCGCCCTCAATGATCGGGAAAAAAGCAGGCGTTGTGACAAAGTTCAGAGAGAAAGTGCAATCTGCAAATGGAGGACGTGATTTTTTGACTTTTCACTATATTTTGCACCAGGAGGCTTTGTGTTGCAAGTCATTAAAGATGGATAACGTCATGAAGGTGGTCATCCAAACTGTTAATTTCATCCGATCCAGAAGCCTGAATCACCGTCAGTTTGACAGCCTTCTCAGAGAGAAAGATCACATCTATGGCCTGCCATACCACACTGAGGTAAGATGGTTAAGCCGAGGTGCTGTGCTGAGGCGTTTCTTTGATTTACGAGAAGAAATTGAACAGTTCATGGAAGAAAAGGGCAAACCAGTGTTAGAATTTCATTCCGCAGAATGGATGCAGGACTTTGCATTTATGGTGGATGTTACAGAGCACCTGAATAACTTGAACAAACAGCTGCAAGGGCGCAACAAAGTTGTCACGCAGTATTATGACAGCATACGTTCTTTCAAGTTGAAGCTGTCAATGTGGGAGACGCATCTTGCCGGTGGTGATGCAGCTCACTTCCCCTGTCTGAAAAATGTGTGCACGACCCAACATGTGGCAGACATGAAGCGGTTCAAAGATAAAATAACGGGACTGTTACGGGAGTTTGAGCAACGCTTTCAGATTTATGTTTATATGTTTTTATGTTGATGTGCTATTGTTTTTAATTGATTTTATTTTATTTGTATATTTAACCTATTCTTGACTCTGTGGTTCTTGCACTTGTTTGGGGAACAGGATTTCATTATTTTTATCTACATTTCTGCCTGAGAAATGACACCCTGATATAGTTCTGTGATTTGTGATATACTTCTGTGAATCACTGAGGCATTGTGTGTTTGTGTGTTCTTTGTCCTCAGAACTTTCAAATAACTTGAGGTGTTTTATGATTAATAGTGATGTTGTGCTTTTGGACACTGTCCTCAGGCTCCAGCTTTATGTTTATATGTTTTTATGTTGATGTGCTATTGTTTTTAATTGATTTTATTTTATTTGTATATTTAACCTATTCTTGACTCTGTGGTTCTTGCACTTGTTTGGGGAACAGGATTTCATTATTTTTATCTACATTTCTGCCTGAGAAATGACACCCTGATATAGTTCTGTGATCTGTGAAACAGTTCTGTTAATCACTGAGGCATTGTGTGTTTGTGTGTTCTTTTTCTTTAGAATTTTCAAATAAACTTGACGTGTTTTATGATTAATAGTGATGTTGTGCTTGTACTATTTTGGACACACTGTCCTCAGGCTCCAGCTTTATGTTGTATGTTGATCGTATTAAAACAAAGAAAACAATCTGAAGTTGTTGTTTTTAAGTTATATATACCATGATTTTTCCGGTCCGGCCCACTTGGGAATAGATTTTCCTCCATGTGGCCCCTGAGCTAAAATGAGTTTGACACCCCTGTGCTAGACAGATGGTTTTATTTGGTTTTATTTCCTGCAGTGTCTATTCATTGTCCAAACGCACGGCCGCTTTCTGGCTTGCTCCTGACTGCTATAGAGTTAGTACACATCATTCCCAAACATTCAAAATAATTGATTAAAACGTGAAAATGAACATTTCTAAGTGGTCAGTTGTCAGAAAATGTTTTAAAAGTATCATATTATTCCCGTGGGTGTATAATGCATTTAATTCAGTTGACTGATTTCCTTATATGAACTGTAACTCAGTAAAATCTTTGAAATTGTTTGCTGTTGCGTTTATATTTTTGAGAGAAAGACTGCGAGAGAGTGCTGGCATGTGCATTGATTTAAAGCAACCATATTCAAGTGATAGGCTGTTTTAAAACTCTGCCGCTGCAATAAATAAAAATATAAGTATCTTTATAATTTAAAAAAATGTGCCCCCCCCCCCCCGAAACCAGATGTAGATGTGTAAATTAGACTCGCATTCTGTCCTTATGTTACCGTAGCAACAGTTACCATGATGAGATGGTAGGTCTACATGCATTGTCCTGCGCTCCATCCTGAGAGGTGCTCTGTCCCCACCCGGAGGGTTGATGATTGATCATGCAGATAGCAGAGACAAGGCCGTCGATAAGACAGATTTAGACATTGCATATCATTTGACTTTTACATTTTGCTGTTAATATAAACAATGTATTATAATCGACCCGGTTTGTGGGTTTGAACGGTAGTGGGTTTGAACGGTAGATCTCGGTAACCCGGTTCCCGCTATTCAACCCTAATCACCATGCACTCCTTAAATATCTCAGTGTCAGTGAAGAACTTGGTGTGTTAAGTTAAAATCAGGGCTCTAATTGAGGGGGTATGTGAGTGTATTGTGGCTTTTGTTAAAGAAAATGGCTGATTATATAAAGCGATCTATATGCCAGAAACAAGCTGTAAAACGCAGGCGAAAGACGTGACCGATGCATATTGGACATCTTTGATTTGTCTATGATATTCAGAGGCTGCACAACATTTTATAGGATAAACAAAATTGACTTTGCTTAAGCAATGTGTGATTCTGTCACCATCAATTGATGTTCGACATTTCAACCGGCTGTTAAACAACATACTAACTCTAAATGAGTAAGGAGCAAGCCAGGTAGCCTAAGGAACGAAAATGAATTATTTAGGCTGTATTATTATTATTATTCCAAGGCTATAGCCTGCCATTTAAGAAATCAATTGTGAAGCATTTCAAATCAAAATCAATTGAAATTGTATTGGTCACATGCACATATTTAGCATATGTTATTGCGGGTGCAGCGAAATGCTTGTGTTTCTAGCTCCAACAGTGGATTAGTATTTAACAATTCACAACAGTACACACTAATCTAAAAGTAGAAGAATGGAATTAAGAAATATATAAATATTAGGACGAGCAATGTCGGAGTGGCATAGACTAAGATACAGTAGAATAGAATATATTACAGTATATACATATGAGATGAGTAAAGCAGTATGTAAACATTATTAAAGTGGTTAGTGTTCCATTATTAATGTCGCCAGTGATTCCATGCCTGTGTATATCGGGCGGCAGCCTCTAAGGTGCAGGGTTGAGGAACCGGCTGGTAGTGTTCCATTATTAATGTGGCCAGTGATTCCATGTCTGTGTATATCGGGCGGCAGCCTTTAAGGTGCAGGGTTGAGGAACCGGCTGGTAGTGTTCCATTATTAATGTGGCCAGTGATTCCATGTCTGTGTATATCGGGCGGCAGCCTCTAAGGTGCAGGGTTGAGGAACCGGCTGGTAGTGTTCCATTATTAATGTGGCCAGTGATTCCATGTCTGTGTATATCGGGCGGCAGCCTCTAAGGTGCAGGGTTGAGGAACCGGCTGGTAGTGTTCCATTATTAATGTGGCCAGTGATTCCATGTCTGTGTATATCGGGCGGCAGCCTCTAAGGTGCAGGGTTGAGGAACCGGCTGATAGTGTTCCATTATTAATGTGGCCAGTGATTCCATGTCTGTGTATATCGGGCGGCAGCCTCTAAGGTGCAGGGTTGAGGAACCGGCTGGTAGTGTTCCATTATTAATGTGGCCAGTGATTCCATGTCTGTGTATATCGGGCGGCAGCCTCTAAGGTGCAGGGTTGAGGAACCGGCTGGTAGTGTTCCATTATTAATGTGGCCAGTGATTCCATGTCTGTGTATATCGGGCGGCAGCCTCTAAGGTGCAGGGTTGAGGAACCGGCTGGTAGTGTTCCATTATTAATGTGGCCAGTGATTCCATGTCTGTGTATATCGGGCGGCAGCCTCTAAGGTGCAGGGTTGAGGAACCGGCTGGTAGTGTTCCATTATTAATGTGGCCAGTGATTCCATGTCTGTGTATATCGGGCGGCAGCCTCTAAGGTGCAGGGTTGAGGAACCGGTTAGTGTTCCATTATTAATGTGGCCAGTGATTCCATGTCTGTGTATATCGGGCGGCAGCCTCTAAGGTGCAGGGTTGAGGAACCGGCTGGTAGTGTTCCATTATTAATGTGGCCAGTGATTCCATGTCTGTGTATATCGGGCGGCAGCCTCTAAGGTGCAGGGTTGAGGAACCGGCTGGTAGTGTTCCATTATTAATGTGGCCAGTGATTCCATGTCTGTGTATATCGGGCGGCAGCCTCTAAGGTGCAGGGTTGAGGAACCGGCTGGTAGTGTTCCATTATTAATGTGGCCAGTGATTCCATGTCTGTGTATATCGGGCGGCAGCCTCTAAGGTGCAGGGTTGAGGAACCGGGTGGTAGTGTTCCATTATTAATGTGGCCAGTGATTCCATGTCTGTGTATATCGGGCGGCAGCCTCTAAGGTGCAGGGTTGAGGAACCGGGTGGTAGTGTTCCATTATTAATGTGGCCAGTGATTCCATGTCTGTGTATATCGGGCGGCAGCCTCTAAGGTGCAGGGTTGAGGAACCGGCTGGTAGTGTTCCATTATTAATGTGGCCAGTGATTCCATGTCTGTGTATATCGGGCGGCAGCCTCTAAGGTGCAGGGTTGAGGAACCGGCTGGTAGTGTTCCATTATTAATGTCGCCAGTGATTCCATGTCTGTGTATATCGGGCGGCAGCCTCTAAGGTGCAGGGTTGAGGAACCGGGTGGTAGTGTTCCATTATTAATGTGGCCAGTGATTCCATGTCTGTGTATATCGGGCGGCAGCCTCTAAGGTGCAGGGTTGAGGAACCGGGTGGTAGTGTTCCATTATTAATGTGGCCAGTGATTCCATGTCTGTGTATATCGGGCGGCAGCCTCTAAGGTGCAGGGTTGAGGAACCGGCTGGTAGTGTTCCATTATTAATGTGGCCAGTGATTCCATGTCTGTGTATATCGGGCGGCAGCCTCTAAGGTGCAGGGTTGAGGAACCGGCTGGTAGCCTCCTAGTCATGGCATGTAGCATTGGTCACATGATGCATGCTGGCAGGAGCATTCAGCATTTCAACAACACATGAACAACAGCACTTCAACAACATGCCTATAAATTGAGCATTTAGGCTGTATAAAACGTATGCCTTATTAAGCTATACAGTGCCTTTGAATTTACTTTTTAGGAACACGAGTTTGGCCAGTCTTTGGTTTGAGGATCATGTGGTGAGTTATAAATGATTTGCGGCTGCTGTGTTGAAAAATTTATAACTTTTTCTCGAATTCATTGATGATCAGATACTTCAGTTGTAACTGGTTCTGTTGATGATCAGAAACTTCAGTTGTAACTGGTTCTGTTGATGATCAGATACTTCAGTTGTAACTGGTTCTGTTGATGATCAGATACTTCAGTTGTAACTGGTTCTGTTGATGATCAGATACTTCAGTTGTAACTGGTTCTGTTGATGATCAGATACTTCAGTTGTAACTGGTTCTGTTGATGATCAGATACTTCAGTTGTAACTGGTTCTGTTGATGATCAGATACTTCAGTTGTAACTGGTTCTGTTCACATTCCATGTTTACAGTTGATGTACATAATGTATAATAATAGTGAAGACATCAAAACTATGAAATAACACATATGGAATCATGTAGTAATGAAAAAAGTGTTTTTAGCAACCCTTTTGCCTTCATAACAGCTTTACACACTCTTGGCATTCTCTCAACCAGATTCACCTGGAATGCTTTTCCAACAGTCTTGAAGCAGTTCTCACATATGCTGAGCACTTGTTGGCTGCTTTTCCTTCACTCTGCGGTCCAACTCATCCCAAACAATCTCAAACGGGTTGAGGTCGGGTGATTGTGGAGGCCAGGTCATCTGATGCAGCACTCCATCACTCTCCTTCTTGGTCAAATAGCCCTACACAGCCTGGGGGTGTGTTGGGTCAGTGTCCTGTTGTAAAATAAATGGTAGTCCCACTAAGCGCAAACCAGATGGGATGGCGTATCGCTGCAGAATGCTGTGGTAGCCATGCTGGTTAAGTGTGCCTTGAATTCTAAATAAATCACAGACAGTGTCACTAGCAAAAGCACCCCCACACCATCACACCATCACACCATCACACCTCCTCCTCCATGCTTCACAGTGGGAACCACACATGCGGAGATCATCTGTTCACCTACCCTGCATCTCACAAAGACACGGCGGTTGGAACCAATCCAAAGAAAAGGATAGGCGGGAGCTTTGTGGACAACAACACCCATTGTGAGGGCAGAGAGACAGATCTTGTCAGTGTATCCATAATCTTTGATTGCACTGAATTAAATTCGACTTTCTGTTACTCAAATTCAAATTCCTGTGGGATGTGGCCAATTAGAATTTCAACTCATGAGCAATGTTCTCTCCAACTTGATAGTTTTCCCGATTAGTTAACACTATTAACATTTGCCTCTACTGTGGGAATTCTGATGGAATCAACACAATATTAGCCACTTTCAGTCCAACATACTGAAATAAAGCAAACTATGCAAGACTTAGTATACAAAACTAACTATGCTGTAGATTTAGTAGGCAGAGCGCATCAGAGAAGGATTCTGTAGCATTGCCAGGCACGACTCAGGCCTGTACTCTGAGCCATAGTACTCATGCATTAGAAAACAACAAAGGAAAGAAAAGCATTGCAAGTTTACATTTTGCAAAGTTAGTGTGGGAGAGGTAGAATTGTTTTTGTTATCGATCAATAATGAAAAACCTCCTGGCATTGACAACTTAGATGGGAAGCTACTGAGGATGGTAGCTGACTCTATAGCCACTCCTATCCGCCATATCTTTAATCTGAGCCGAGAGGAAAGTATTTGTCCTCAGGCCTGGAGGGAAGCCAAAGTCATTCCGCTACCCAAGAGTGGTAAAGCGACCTTTACTGGTTCTAACAGCAGACCTAGCAGCTTACTGCCAGCTCTTAGCAAACTGTTGTGTTTGACCCAATACAATGCTATTTCTCTGTAAACAAATTAACAACAGACTTTCAGCATGCTTCTAGTGAAATGAATATACTTGGCCACTGTTAAAACTGTAACTTCCAGCTGGTACGGCCTCAGTGTTCACAGTAAACGTGTGCCGGAAGTTGTACAGAACTTTCACAACATTCAAGTTTGCGCTCAGCAGACTTGAAATTTGCTCAATGCCGATTAATCTTCCTCATGAGTTGAATGGGAGTCAATTCCAACATTCTGAATTGAGCCCAACCCTGATTGCTACAGATATTATGAACTGTGTCTTTATCTAAACCAAAGCAGTTTGACTTCTTAGCAATGGAGTTGCAACTGTGAGCTGCTGTAAACCTATGTGATTGGGTACAAAGGTTGAGTCTCTAGATTCCCTTGCTGCACTGGGGAAATAATGAAATGGTTGTCATGGTGATTTAAACTGGGCCTGGTTATCTCCCAACTCGGAGGCCATGTCATTTGTTACATTTCAGCCAATTGATAAAAGCAGCTACAAGGCTGAACCTAAATGACAACTCTAAATTGATACTTATTTATATTATCCTAAAATCCTTTATCTCATTCTATTGAGTCTGTTTGTTCAACAGGTAGCCTACGCTATTAATATTGTAGCAAACAGCGGGGCAGGGAAGTGAACCCGGGTCGCTGGCGAGAAAGGCAAACACCCTACACATGGCAATAGGGTTAACCCACATGGTGGGAATTGTAACGTGGCTCACTACACAGCCCCCTCCAAAACAGGAAGTTATTGGGGATTTTTCAGTAGACTATAGTTCAATCCTTTTAGACTCAGTAGACTATAAGTTAAACAGTTAATCACAACATGACAAGCACGGAGCCAGGGTTAAACATAGTTACATCTCTGTTGCTAGGCAGGAACTTCATTGGTTCCTCTCGCTGGTGTAGTCATGGCCCTGCCTGATGCTAGAACCTTCGTGGGCGTGGAAGTTTCTTCTCTCGTCATCTGATCTGACTTCGGGTCAAATTCCTCGCTCCTCCCTAATCCATGGCTGTCCTGCCTTATCAGTGACTGAAACCAGACTGTTGCCATTTGCCTCCCTCCTTAGGCATATTCCTGGAACGGAGCCAGGGGTTAAACATAGTTCAGACTATAAGTTAAACATGGTTAATCACAGCATGACAGGTGTTGGGACTGAGTGGTACAGAAGGAAGAGGCTTGGAAGAATGCCTGCAATGTGTGAGAACTGCCTGCTATGTGTGGGAACTGTATATGATTGAGAAATTGATTATGGACCTGCCATGTTTAAGCCATGTTTAAGTACCGATTGATAGGTATGGGAATCAATTAGGGGGTCAGAATGGAGCCAGGAAATGGCTCTGCTATTTTTACAGGACAGGGCTGTTATTTCTACAGGACAGGGCTGTTATTTCTACAGGACAGGGCTGTTATTTTTACAGGACAGGGCTGTTATTTTTACATGACAGGGCTGTTATTTTTACATGACAGGGCTGTTATTTTTACAGGACAGGGCTGTTATTTTTACAGGACAGGGCTGTTATTTTTACAGGACAGGGCTGTTATTTTATACAGGACAGGGCTGTTATTTTTACATGACAGGGCTGTTATTTTTACATGACAGGGCTGTTATTTTTACAGGACAGGGCTGTTATTTTTACAGGACAGGGCTGTTATTTTTACAGGACAGGGCTGTTATTTTTACATGACAGGGCTGTTATTTTTACATGACAGGGCTGTTATTTTTACATGACAGGGCTGTTATTTTTACAGGACAGGGCTGTTATTTTTACAGGACAGGGCTGTTATTTTTACAGGACAGGGCTGTTATTTCTATAGGACAGGGCTGTTATTTCTACAGGACAGGGCTGTTATTTCTACAGGACAGGGCTGTTACTTCTACAGGACAGGCCTTGGTCCCGCCACTAATGTTTCCAGACACTGAATTAGAAGGGAGAGAAGTCAGATACCGCCATTAGTATAAAATAAGGAAGTGGGCGGAGCGGTCAAGAGGTGAAAACTGGAGACAATGGTGGAGGAACCAAACAGGGAGGGATTAAGCTAAAATGTATGTAAAATGAGTAAGGATGAAACTGTATACATTGACTTACCCAATCCCAGTTAGCGCATGTCCCAGGATTCACTATACTATGAATACACCATACATATCATTTCTCTACACACTTCACAATAATCTTACCTTGTAGCCTGAATACACTACCAGAACATGTCAAATCATTGAGATGTTTCCCATTCTGCTCAGAGAGTAACTTCCTGATGACGAGCGGTCTGTATCTATGTTCTAGGTACAGTTGATCTCCCGTTCTGCTCAGAGAGCAACTTCCTGATGACGAGCGGTCTGTATCTATGTTCTAGGTGCAGTTGATCTCCCATTCTGCTCAGAGAGCAACTTCCTGATGACGAGCGGTCTGTATCTATGTTCTAGGTGCAGTTGATCTCCCATTCTGCTCAGAGAGCAACTTGTATTTGCCACATGCGCCGAATACAACAGGTGTAGACATTACAGTGAAATGCTTACTTACAAGCCCTTAACCAACAATGCAGTTTTTGAGTAGTATGAGAAATCACCCTGGATCATTATTAAACCCCATAGTATTTCATACAGTAATGATGATCAATAGTATCATAAATCACCCTGGATCATTATTAAACCCCATAGTATTTCATACAGTAATGATGATCAGTAGTATGAGAAATCACCCTGGATCATTATTAAACCCCATAGTATTTCATACAGTAATGATGATCAGTAGTATCAGAAATCACCCTGGATCATTATTAAACCCCATAGTATTTCATACAGTAATGATGATCAATAGTATCAGAAATCACCCTGGATCATTATTAAACCCCATAGTATTTCATACAGTAATGATGATCAGTAGTATGAGAAATCACCCTGGATCATTATTAAACCCATAGTATTTCATACAGTAATGATGATCAGTAGTATCAGAAATCACCCTGGATCATTATTAAACCCCATAGTATTTCATACAGTAATGATGATCAATAGTATCAGAAATCACCCTGGATCATTATTAAACCCCATAGTATTTCATACAGTAATGATGATCAGTAGTATGAGAAATCACCCTGGATCATTATTAAACCCCATAGTATTTCATACAGTAGTATCAGAAATCACCCTGGATCATTATTAAACCCCATAGTATTTCATACAGTAATGATGATCAGTAGTATCAGAAATCACCCTGGATCATTATTAAACCCCATAGTATTTCATACAGTAATGATGATCAATAGTATCAGAAATCACCCTGGATCATTATTAAACCCCATAGTATTTCATACAGTAATGATGATCAGTAGTATGAGAAATCACCCTGGATCATTATTAAACCCCATAGTATTTCATACAGTAATGATGATCAGTAGTATCAGAAATCACCCTGGATCATTATTAAACCCCATAGTATTTCATACAGTAATGATGATCAGTAGTATCAGAAATCACCCTGGATCATTATTAAACCCCATAGTATTTCATACAGTAATGATGATCAGTAGTATCAGAAATCACCCTGGATCATTATTAAACCCCATAGTATTTCATACAGTAATGATGATCAGTAGTATGAGAAATCACCCTGGATCATTATTAAACCCCATAGTATTTCATACAGTAATGATGATCAGTAGTATGAGAAATCACCCTGGATCATTATTAAACCCCATAGTATTTCATACAGTAATGTTGATCAGTAGTATCAGAAATCACCCTGGATCATTATTAAACCCCATAGTATTTCATACAGTAATGATGATCAGTAGTATGAGAAATCACCCTGGATCATTATTAAACCCCATAGTATTTCATACAGTAATGATGATCAGTAGTATCAGAAATCACCCTGGATCATTATTAAACCCCATAGTATTTCATACAGTAATGATGATCAGTAGTATGAGAAATCACCCTGGATCATTATTAAACCCCATAGTATTTCATACAGTAATGATGATCAGTAGTATCAGAAATCACCCTGGATCATTATTAAACCCCATAGTATTTCATACAGTAATGATGATCAGTAGTATCAGAAATCACCCTGGATCATTATTAAACCCCATAGTATTTCATACAGTAATGATGATCAGTAGTATCAGAAATCACCCTGGATCATTATTAAACCCCATAGTATTTCATACAGTAATGATGATCAGTAGTATTAGAAATCACCCTGCATCATTATTAAACCCCATAGTATTTCATACAGTAATGATGATCAGTAGTATGAGAAATCACCCTGGATCATTATTAAACCCCATAGTATTTCATACAGTAATGATGATCAGTAGTATTAGAAATCACCCTGGATCATTATTAAACCCCATAGTATTTCATACAGTAATGATGATCAGTAGTATCAGAAATCACCCTGCATCATTCATCATGTCAGACATTTCCCTCTATGTCTCCCCACATGGAACTGCTGATGTAAAAGAGCTTTATAAATAAATTATTGATATAACGTTGAACTCCCAACCTCCCAACCAGACTACAGTCTGTTACATTCTCACATTATCCACAGATCTGGGAGGAATACCCCTTTTATGATCTATAATGTATGGCAGTAATCTTACTTTGGGTCAAAGGGCATTGGTCCACTGATAACATTGAGAGGATTGTACATGGACCAGTCATAGACAGACAGCTGGGTACTGGAGACTGCTCTCTGGGTCTGGGGGTTGGCAGTGCCCCCTCCTCTCTCTCCTCAGAGACACTCATCTTAGGAGTGTGTTCCAACTTCCAGAATTACAGTGTGATAAAAAGACTCACACACCATTTAGGAGACACACACTTCCTTGATTAAACATATACTTACTAGAGTTTACAGGATATCCTGCTCTGTCCTCTCTCCAGTTTAGAGTTTATAGAATATCCTGCTCTGTCCTCTCTCCAGTTTAGAGTTTATAGGATATCCTGCTCTGTCCTCTCTCCAGTTTAGAGTTTATAGGATATCCTGCTCTGTCCTCTCTCCAGTTTAGAGTTTATAGGATATCCTGCTCTGTCCTCTCTCCAGTTTAGAGTTTATAGGATATCCTGATCTGTACTCTCTCCAGTTTAGAGTTTATAGGATATCCTGATCTGTCATCTAAAAATATTTAATGGCTGGACAAGAACAAATATACTTTTATATAGGTATGCTTTCTACACACCATGAGGATAAACCATTAACCATGAGGTGTAGCTAACTGTTTTCTTTACTGACAACTGGGGTTAGAGACAGACAGAGACTGAGAGAGACACAGACATTAAATACTCATGATCTTTGACCTTCCACCATTTCAGGCTTTTTCCACAGAAATTGCATGGTAACACTTTACATGGCAGATGATAGGCATTAAAATACATTCATAAAGCCCTTGACCATTTTAAATAATAGTATTTACATTTTCGTCATTTAACATACGCTCTTATCCAAAGATACTCAAGGGCACATCTACAGTTTTTTTACCTAGTCAGCTCAGGGTTTCGAACCAGCAACCTTTCGGATACTGGTCCAACACCCTTAACCGCTAGGCTACCTGCCACCAGTGTATGATGGGCATCTTACAACAACTACAGCTGACATTATTGTGGTCATGTTAAGTATTTAGTTTTTTATTGGGATCCCCAAATAAACGTTGCCAAGGCAATCATTTTTTTTTTTTTTTTTTTTTTTATTCAGGCTGCAAAGTAAGGATCCTACCAGGGATTATTCATGTATGATGTTGGTAGAATGTATAAATTGGGATAGTAGTAAGGATCCTACCAGGGATTATTTATGTATGATGTTGGTAGAATGTATAAATTGGGATAGTAGTAAGGATCCTACCAGGGAATATTTATGTATGATGTTGGTAGAATGTATACATTGGGATAGTAGTAAGGATCCTACCAGGGATTATTTATGTATGATGTTGGTAGAATGTATACATTGGGATAGTAGTAAGGATCCTACCAGGGATTATTTATGTATGATGTTGGTAGAATGTATAAATTGGGATAGTAGTAAGGATCCTACCAGGGATTATTTATGTATGATGTTGGTAGAATGTATACTGTCACGCTCTGGCTCCGGGACTCTTTATGTTGAGCCAGAGTGTGTTCGTTCTGTGTGGGTTATTTCTATGTTGGGTGTTCTAGGTTGTTGTTTTCTGGGTTGGCTTAATTGACTCCCAATCAGAGGCAACGAGTGTCAGCTGTTCGCTGGTTGTCTCTGATTGGGAGCCATATTTAACTGTCTGTTTTCACTTTGTGTTTGTGGGTTCTTGTTTCGAGGTAGTTTAGTTTCACCGTGTACTGTCACGTTATCGTCTTTGTTTGTTTTGATCGTGTTTGATTTATTAAAGAAGATGTTTGCGCCTTGGTCTACTCCTTACCTTGACGATCGTGACAGAAGAACCCACCTTAACCAGACCAAGCAGCGTGTTCAGGAGCCATCGCTGGCAGGTCTCCGTGGCAACCTCGACTGGATCAAGCAGCGTGACGAGGAGAGAGGATGGACGTGGGAGGAGATGATTGCGAGTCTGGCAAGAGGGAGAGAGGCCTTGGCCACGGGGAGGAGAGACCCCCAGGAAATTTTTAGGGGGGGGCTCACGACGTCGGGGCAGCAGGTGTACGGGTTAGAGCGGTGCAAAGCGTTGGCAGAGAAGGCTGCCAGGTTAGGGGGGCCACTGGGCACAGAGGAGAGGGAAAGTGTGGAGGCACGGCGAGAGGTACTGGGGTGTGTTACCAGTCCGGTCCGGCCCGTTCCTGATCCCTGCGTGGGGCCAGTGGTGTGTGTCCCCAGTACGGTCCGGCCTGTTCCTGCCATTCCCACCAAGTCAGTGGTGCGCGTCGTCAGCCCAGCCCGGCCTGTTCCTGACATTCCCACCAAGTCAGTGGTGCGCGTCGCCAGCCCAGCCCGGCCTGTTCCTGCCATTCCCACCAAGTCAGTGGTGTGCGTCGACAGCCCAGCCCGGCCTGTCCCTGATCCACGCACCAAGCCTACGGGGTGCGTCGCCAGTCCAGCACGGCCTGTCCCTGCTCCACGCACAAAGCCTACGGTGTGCGTCGCCAGCCCAGCCCGGCCTGTCCCTGCTCCACGCACAAAGCCTACGGTGTGCGTCGCCAGCTCGGCCCGGCCAGTTCCTGCTACTCGCACCAAGCCAGGGGTACGAGTCGTCAGCCTGGTTCAGCCCGTTCCTGCTACTCGCACCAAGCCCGGGGTGCGAGTCGTCAGCCAGGTCCGGCCCGTCGCTGCTCCACGCACCAAGCCAAGGGGGCACATCGTCAGCCAGGTCCGGTCCGTTCCTGCCTCACGCGCCAAGCCAGGGGTGCGCGTCGTCAGCCTGGTCCAGCCCGTTCCTGCTACTCGCACCAAGCCAGGGGAGCGAGTCGTCAGTCCGGCACAACCCGTGCCTGAGTCATTGGTGCCAATTCAGGTACCGCTCAACTGCTCCACTAAGGAGCTGAAGCCTACCGCTCCTGCTACGTCCAGTCCAGCTCCAGCCAGCAGGGCCAGACCGGACCAGGGGCGCTATGGGGGGTTTGTTGTAGGGTTTTGGTCAAGCCCGGAGCCGGAACCGCCGCCGAGGAGGTATGCCCACCCAGCCCTCCCCTGTTTTGCTCTTTTGAGGCGCGGTCGCAGTCCGCGCCTTTAGGGGGGGGTACTGTCACGCTCTGGCTCCGGGACTCTTTATGTTGAGCCAGAGTGTGTTCGTTCTGTGTGGGTTATTTCTATGTTGGGTGTTCTAGGTTGTTGTTTTCTGGGTTGGCTTAATTGACTCCCAATCAGAGGCAACGAGTGTCAGCTGTTCGCTGGTTGTCTCTGATTGGGAGCCATATTTAACTGTCTGTTTTCACTTTGTGTTTGTGGGTTCTTGTTTCGAGGTAGTTTAGTTTCACCGTGTACTGTCACGTTATCGTCTTTGTTTGTTTTGATCGTGTTTGATTTATTAAAGAAGATGTTTGCTTGCAAAGCTCGCCCTTGGTCTACTCCTTACCTTGACGATCGTGACATATACATTCGGATAGTAATAAGGATCCTACCAGGGATTATTTATGTATGATGTTGGTAGAATGTATACATTGGGATAGTAGTAAGGATCCTGCCAGGGATTATTTATGTATGATGTTGGTAGAATGTATACATTGGGATAGTAGTAAGGATCCTACCAGGGATTATTTATGTATGATGTTGGTAGAATGTATACATTGGGATAGTAGTAAGGATCCTACCAGGGATTATTTATGTATGTTGTTGGTAGAATGTATAAATTGGGATAGTAGTAAGGATCCTACCAGGGATTATTAATGTATGATGTTGGTAGAATGTATACATTGGGATAGTAGTAAGGATCCTACCAGGGATTATTTATATATGATGTTGGTAGAATGTATACATTGGGATAGTAGTAAGGATCCTACCAGGGATTATTTATGTATGATGTTGGTAGAATGTATACATTGGGATAGTAGTAAGGATCCTACCAGGGATTATTTATGTATGATGTTGGTAGAATGTATACATTGGGATAGTAGTAAGGATCCTACCAGGGATTATTCATGTATGATGTTGGTAGAATGTATACATTGGGATAGTAGTAAGGATCCTACCAGGGATTATTTATGTATGATGTTGGTAGAATGTATACATTGGGATAGTAGTAAGGATCCTACCAGGGATTATTTATGTATGATGTTGGTAGAATGTATACATTGGGATAGTAGTAAGGATCCTACAAGGGATTATTTATGTATGATGTTGGTAGAATGTATACATTGGGATAGTAGTAAGGATCCTACCAGGGATTATTTATGTATGATGTTGGTAGAATGTATACATTGGGATAGTAGTAAGGATCCTACCAGGGATTATTTATGTATGATGTTGGTAGAATGTATACATTGGGATAGTAGTAAGGATCCTACCAGGGATTATTTATGTATGATGTTGGTAGAATGTATACATTGGGATAGTAGTAAGGATCCTACCAGGGATTATTTATGTATGATGTTGGTAGAATGTATACATTGGGATAGTAGTAAGGATCCTACCAGGGATTATTTATGTATGATGTTGGTAGAATGTATACATTGGGATAGTAGTAAGGATCCTACCAGGGATTATTTATGTATGATGTTGGTAGAATGTATAAATTGGGATGGTAGTAAGGATCCTACCAGGGATTATTTATGTATGATGTTGGTAGAATGTATACATTGGGATAGTAGTAAGGATCCTACCAGGGATTATTTATGTATGATGTTGGTAGAATGTATACATTGGGATAGTAGTAAGGATCCTACCAGGGATTATTTATGTATGATGTTGGTAGAATGTATTCATTGGGATAGTTAGTAGTAAGAGGCCGGTGGGTAAATGACTAAGATTCAAGCCTCCCGTCAGTTAGGGAGATTTGTTTCTTTATTGTGTGTTTAGTTGTACCTTTACCTTCCTGTAGTTGGCCATTTGGAAGGATTATGTATGGAGAAAGGTCTAAAATCACTCCCAAAGTGTTCTCCAACTCATAATTTTTTTTAGATAAAGGCTCAGTGCCGTTATCCTCACAAGGGAGGTATTGAAAGGGAGTGTCAAATTTGACCCCTACCTTTTTGAGGTTTTTTTATATTTTTTGTTGAACAAAATCTCTTTCTCTGAGCAATTTCTCTTAGCAATTGTATAAAATCATTTAATTTCCATTTTTTTTGGCATACAATATAGCTCAGTATTAGAATTATTTATTTTATACAGTCATTTTTACTCATCTTTATCAAGGGAGTCAATAATTTGGGACCCCACTTTATGGTTCAAAGTTAGAGATATGTTGAAACTGGATCCATCATAATGATTCTACATTTTATAGTATGCCATGGCCTTTACTGGCCAAAGGTTAAACTACTGTTCTGTTAATGATATACTATAGTGTTGTGCCACTAGACTTTGACCAGATATTATTGCATCCAAAGATCAACTGTACCAAGAACAGAGATACAGAGCCACTTGTCATCAGGAAGGCGCTCTCTCAGCACAACGAAAATATCTCAATGACTTGACATGTTCTGGTTGTGAATACAGGCTACAAGGTAAGAATCTTCCAAGGGATTATTGTAAAGTGTGTAGGGAAATTAAATATATGGTGTTATTATAGTATAGAGAATGACAGTAAAACACTCAGATCTAACAGTCCATTTCACCTGGGAAAGGTACGTGACAGTTCAATCATACAAAATGGCGCTAACTGGGCGTAGGCAAGTCAGATTCAAAAACATATTGTTGTTCATATCTCGTATTATAGGATTCGTATATTCGATTCGTTATATTTTATAATTTGTAAAAATGTTATGTATCATAGTTCTGAATCATCTTTCAGAATATCAGAACATTTGTTGTTTTCAAAATTACAATGAGCTCCTACTTCCTGTGTAATTTGGTATGAAACCTGAACGTACTTTTCTTAACATTGATATTATGAATTAAATTAAATAATATCATAATTATAGCAGACTTGTTGAACAAAGCAACACACTAGAATGAGTGGAATTATTACAAGAGAAAGTGAGACATTATTATCATTTTTATTTTATTTTATTTTAGTTTTAGATCAGCTTTAATATTTCAGATAGATTGTAACTTCCATCAATCCCCCATTATTATTATTATTACTATTATTATTATTAGTTCCACTACATGGAGAAAAGGTTAACAATATCAGTCATGACATTTACATTTTAGTCATTTAGCAGACGCTCTTATCCAGAGCGACTTACATGAGCAATTACGGTTAAGTGCCTTGCTTAAGGGCATATCGACAGATTTTTCACCTAGTCGGCTTGGTGATTAGAACCAGCGACCTTTCGGTTACTGGCACAATGCTCTTACCCACTAAGCTACCTGCTCACTAAACTACGTGTTGATGTGATTGCATTAAATCACCTGACTGTTTGGACGTGTCTGTTAGTAAATGTTTTATTTCTAAGAGATAATGAATAAAATAGAACAATTGACCTTCAATAATTAGTTGTCACTGTGTTAACCACAACCAAACTGTTGGATCTCTGTTTAGGGGTCAGTGCTCTAAAATGAGTCTCTCTGGGGAGAGAGAGGAGGGGGGCTCTGCCTCTAAAATGAGTCTCTCTGGGGAGAGAGAGGAGGGGGTCCCTGCCTCTAAAACAAGTCTCTCTGGGGGACATGACACCAAAGCTAAGAGGTGAGATGACAATGTTGTTTAAGAATTTATAAGGAGTTTATTTCTAAAACGTTATATCCACAATTTTTTCACGTTTGTTATTTTACATCAGAAATGATTGCTTATGGGTACCTTCATGTGCGTGTAAAATATTGTTGTTCTAAGATTTTAATTAATAGATTTTTGCGTATTAATTTTTGTTAAGCAAAACGCTATATAGCTGGAATGAAATGTTTGTATCCTGTATATTTGACTGTGATATGTGGTTGTCTCACCAGCACACACACACACACACACACACACACACACACACACACACACACACACACACACACACACCCACACACACACACAAACAAACATCTTTACCAGCATACACACACATCTTTACCAGCATACACACACACATCTATAGAAGTTTTGCATGACACAATCATTTATCCTACTCTTAGTTATTGTCTAATATGTTGTCATGCAGAACCTTATTGTTGTTACTAATTCTGATCGTTGTTACAAGCGGAATTTTGACAATACTACCGTCAAATCAACACACTCTTCACTCCTGTTTTAAACAACAAGGGTTCTATCGCTTGCTTAATATATGGAACCACTAAAAGTTCTATATAGAAACCTTTTATAGGGTTCTTTAATCAGAACTCTAGAGGTTCTTCTTCACTGAACCAAAATTGTTCCATATAGAACCCTGCATGGTGCCATTTATGAATTATGGCTACTACTACTAAATAGGAATATTTTTAGCTAAGAATATAATTTATAGGACAATAGGAATGGTTGAAAAATCCCAATATTCAGTTAAAATTATCCTTAGAAATAGCAGTGCTGGGGATTTGGAAAGCCATAGTCAGTCAATCAACAACAGAATAATACTCTTATGAAAAATATTGATCTTTAATTTAGTCTGTGGATACTATGCGACTAGAAAGGTTAAAAATGCATGTATGACATCACAGCACAGTTGAAAAAAATATGGCAGGTGGAAATCAAAAGAGGATGTTCTACGGAGATAGGTGGGCGGGGCTGAGAGTAGCAGAGGGGTGGGATTAAAAAAGATAATGATCGGTAATAGTCATTACTGTAAACACTATAGATGTCTGGGAAAAAATAATCTGCATTATTCTATAGTATTATCAAGACACCTGCTGTTAATTCTTAACTGGTTAGGACAGTTCATGAGGTGTCCTAAATATCTGCCGACTAGGTGGGACTAGAGGCTTCATGCATAGCTTTAATTTATACCCATAAGTGTAAAATGTCTTTATTCTCAGCACTTATACGACCAATGTTATACTCTGAGACACTTTGTGGATATGGGCCCAGATCTCAAAATATTGTTATAAAAAAACTTTGAATGTTTGTTTTACATATAAAAAATGAATATTACTAATGTAAGCCAGTATAAAGACTGGGTTATGTATGCACTCACTAACTGTAAGTCGCTCTGGATAAGAGCGTCTGCTAAGTGATTAAAATGTAAACGTAAATGTATTTTGTTGCTCTGCTCATGTCCGCGTTCTGGAACTGTCCGCCTCCACGTACGGTTTGGCGCCAAGCATATTGTCCAGTTACGCGCAGAGTGGGCTGAGGTGATGTTCGGGAATAACGACGGAGTTTGTTACAGTGTTGAGACGCCGAAGTTTATTGTTCAATTAGCTTTTTTTGCGTAATGGTCAGGGACAGTATGAGTGTAGCCAGATCCTTTTCACTCGCTATCCTTGTTTCATCTTGTGTGGTTCACCGGAATCGTCATCATCCTCGAGGGACAGACGAATGACCTGCTAGCTAGCCAAGCTAGTCGGTACAGCTAGCTAAGCTAGCTACTCTACCAGCAGCATCCTAGTTATCCTAGCTACCACTACATCATCACCGGCTGCCTGCATTTCTTGTGGACCGATGGAGCTCCTTGGTTGTTTCTTCCACCTGTTAAATCCCGTGGAGGGCTTCTCCCTCTCTCGTTGACGGATGTTGGCCTCTGTCCGGTTCTCCTCTCTTCACTAAATGGACGGTAACTTTAGTGTTTAACCCCTCTGTGTCCAAGGACTGAACTTTTTGAATATTATTTTCGGGGCGCCTCAAGTTACATTTTTTACAACGTTTATTTCTGATAAAATTAGTTCATTGCATCCGCCATGGAGCCCAGTTTCATAATATTAACTTCTGTCCCTGGTTATGAAGTAATTGCGAAAAAACAGGCCTTATGTTTGGGCATTTTTCATCCTACCAGCTCCTATTAGTTCTATTGAGCTCCGTGACACCGACTCGCCTTCAGAACGTTCTATTGCCAGTCCATTGTTCTGCGTCACAATGCCAGCTTCACTATTATTTAAAAATGAGGTTTAAGAGGCGATGGCTGGCGGATAGCCATCAAACATTAAACA
Source organism: Coregonus lavaretus (assembly GCF_964263955.1). Classification (NCBI taxonomy): domain Eukaryota; kingdom Metazoa; phylum Chordata; class Actinopteri; order Salmoniformes; family Salmonidae; genus Coregonus; species Coregonus lavaretus. Next base: position 81,735,234 of record NC_139989.1, read on the forward strand.
TTTTCTGGTCATGGTTAGCCATATTTGTCGTTGTTTTTAAAGTGTACAATCTAAACAAAACGCATGTCCCTGTCCTCTTTTTCAAGATGTGGCCGATTTAAACAGCCAGAAGACATTTTTTAATTAAGAAATAACAATTTTTTTGACAACTTGTTGTTTCTAAGTGGCTGCTGGGTAATTTGATATGCATCGAACTCTTCGTTCCTAGGCATCAGTAGGCATCAAATTGAGCGAATGCTGCGCAGGTTCACTGAGTTGCAAACCAAATGGGTATAATGGGGTGATTGTTGTCTAATCGGGTGGTCTAGCTAATGGATTTGTAGATCTGACGCAGTTGCTACCTCAGATTATGAGCCTAGCAAGTGTCATGAATGAGGTATGTAGTACCCACATACGGCCACAAGGAGGAGCAAGAGTGCCATAAACCCATACTGTTTTTTGCCATATAAACCCTAAACCTAACAATCAATCAAATGTATTTATAAAGCTCTTTTTACACCAGCAGATGTCACAAAGTGCTATACAGAAACTCTTACCCTACTTATAACTTATTTTAGCCGTAACCCTAACCCCTAATTCTAGGGTAGGGTAGCCTAGAACACTTTTAGAAACTATTTTAGTAATACTATTATCTTAGTAAATACAATTATAGTATTAAATAGCGTTTTGATTATTTTGTTGTTATTTTATTATATGTATAATTGCAAAACAGAACACTTGATAAATAAGACACATTTGTTTTATTTTTCAAATGTGGTTTGAATTGGGTGACCTAGTAACCTCTGTGTGAAGGTCCAGCAATTGGCGTGGGGCAGGTTTGAGACTGATATAATACACTTTATTTCTCAGCTGCCTCACCAACGTCTGTACGTGAATTAATAACTTTTAATTGCTAAATATTTCCAATAGATGGCAGCATAAGACCACGAAGCATCAGTTATAGGCTACAAGCAGTAATATGATTGACATGAAATAGCCTGCAACCAAATACTATATGTCCCATGATTTTCTAAAATGGTCACTCATTACTTTAGCTAGCTATATATCTCGTATTAGGCCTGTGATGCTTTTGGAAGAGCAATTAAATAGTGACTATAGCAGCTGTTGAACCCCAGGTAAATAATCACTAGTCAGATGCTCCAACCTCAACCCTAGTATACATGCATTTTAAAATATCTAATATATCGATTAAACAACATCGGAATAGATAAGACAAGAGTGCATCTTCCAGCCCACCAATAAATTACATCTTGCAACCCTCCCGGTTAGCAAATGTACCTCAACATGCCCCTCGCTTGTTGCTGGTTGATGCTGGTTGATGAATCTGACAATGAATGTACTAGGAAAATACGTTTTTCTCGACCAGAGGTGACTAAATTAATGTTCAGGCTTATTGATAATCATTATAGTAATGAAGTATAATTTCAAAACATGAGCATAAAAACAGCTAATAATAAACATGAATCATCATTATATTATTTCACAGTAATCTGTTAAATGCTTTTTCAGTCGTTCCTCTTGCGTTAGCAGTGTGGAAAGGGACAGTAAAAAGCGTGTACAGGAGTTTTCCTGTGAGGGGGAGTGGTGGTGTATCCAGGGAGAAAACTAAACTAACCTTCTGAAATGTCATTCGTGGTCTTATGCTGCCATCTATTGGAATTATTTAACAACTGCAGTAGTACTAAATAAAGTATATCCATACTAAAGTAGTAATTACTCAGAATTTCAAAATATGACATTTTCTAGTTCATTTTACCACTTACAACCATAACATAACCATTTATAGCATAACAAACAATGAAACTGACATAAACCAAAAACACCATACATTTAGTTAACTATATATATATATATATATATATATATATATATATATATATATATATATATATATATATATATATATATATATATATATATATATACTATTTATTTAGATGGGTGACATTATCTGCCAAAGTAATACCACTGTAGATAAAGAAGAGCTCTCCAGTAGGTGTACCAAAACATTTAAAGGCCATTTTCTCAAAAGTGAGGTTACAAGTTTATAGTCTTTCAAAGCAGAATTACTTTCCCACTGTTACTCAACTGTAGTGTATGATATACCTTATTCTAGCTGAGTCTCTACTTTTATCCAAAAAAATACAATTTCTCTGAGAGTGAGGCATATATATATATATTATAACTGTGTAAAACCTAGCAGTACTACTTATTTCTCTGAGAGTGAGGCAGATATATATATTATTACTGTGTAAAACCTAGCAGTACTACTTATTTCTATGAGAGTGAGCCAGATATATATTTTTACTGTGTAAAACCTAGCAGTACTACTTATTTCTCTGAGAGTGAGCCATATATATTATTACTGTGTAAAACCTAGCAGTACTACTTATTTCTCTGAGAGTGAGGCAGATATATATTTACTGTGTAAAACCTAGCAGTACTACTAATTTCTCTGAGAGTGAGGCAGATATATTATTACTGTGTAAAACCTAGCAGTACTACTTATTTCTCTGAGAGTGAGGCAGATATATTATTACTGTGTAAAACCTAGCAGTACTACTTATTTCTCTGAGAGTGAGGCAGAAATATATTATTACTGTGTGAAACCTAGTAGTACTACTAATTTCTCTGAGAGTGAGGCAGATATATTATTACTGTGTAAAACCTAGCAGTACTACTTATTTCTCTGAGAGTGAGGCAGATATATTATTACTGTGTAAAACCTAGCAGTACTACTTATTTCTCTGAGAGTGAGGCAGAAATATATTATTACTGTGTGAAACCTAGCAGTACTACTAATTTCTCTGAGAGTGAGGCAGATATATAGCATTTTGCAAAAAAACATGATTATTTGTCTCTCTGAAATGAAACACATGTCTGTCATTGAACAACCCCATGCCATGATTAGCTAGTGAAAAAACACACCAATCTCTTTCATAATTTCTTCAAACAATAAAAGCTAATTGACGAACATTTCTGAAAATGGATATATAGCGTTTTGGAATGAAACTCTTGTTTCCCCATCTGAGCTCAGAGTAGGTGAGAGACTTCATGTTTGTCTCTGTTGTGTTGAAGCCCAATCAAGCAGGAGAGACCAGCCTCCCCTGTACCCAGCTGTGTGTCCATGAAGAGTGACCTGTCTATGAATCTTCCTATAGCGTTTAGAGAGGGAGACTTTTCTACTGAACAAAGGTAAGAAGAACTCATGGGTCATGGTCAGTGAGTTAAACAACACTGTCTCTAGTCATTTCTCCTCTCCCATTTTCCCATTTATTTTTTTTGTTTTCATAATCCATAGGCTAATCCTTTTTTCCATTTTCATAGTCCTGAATCAATATTAAACTAACACAACATTCCCTGTGTGTGTGTGTGTGTGTGTGTGTGTGTGTGTGTGTGTGTGTGTGTGTGTGTGTACTCCCTGGATGAGGAGATGTAATCTCATGTTTTGTCCACAGAAACCAACAGGAGAGATCAGAGTCAGAGATTCTCAGTGGTCAGTCTTCCCAGAGTCATCAAACAGACCTGGCCTCCATATTCAGTGTATGTGGTCCTGTTATGTACATTTGTTTTTATTTACCTCAAGTAAAGTTGTTCTGTCAATAATTCATTAATGTGTTAATGAGAAAGCATTTCTTCTCTTGCTTAACTTATTTACTTGATTTATTTCAGTTGCTTGAAGAGAATATTATGACATTTGTGAAGAACGAGCTGAAGATGTTCAAGAGGATTCTTAGTCCAGAACTCCCAGAAGGCTTTGAGAGTCAGAAGCAGGATAAGGAAGTGGTGGATGCTGAAGATGAGAAGCAGGAGAGCAGTGCCAGAGAGGGGGCTCTGAAGATCACTCTGCACGTCCTGAGGAAAATGAACCAGAAGGAGCTTGCTGACACACTGGAGAAAAGTAAGAGCTGTCTGCCTCATGTTGAATGCTGTTTTAGAACATTTAAAAGCTGTAGCTAAAGTACAGCTAAAGTAGCTGTGTAACTCAATGATATTGTAGCAGCCTTAACACAACACCTAGTGACCTCATCAAGTAGCAGCAGGGATGTGTTGTGTTGATTAATTTAGACAGAGAGAAGAGGATAGACAGAGGAGAGAGAGAGAGAGATCGACAACATTAATGATACCATCAGTAATACCAATAATAATATAATCAGTCACACCAGTGTGGAATGCATTATTAAAACATTTACACATTTATACAGACAGTTAAGAGAATAAATTATTATAATTTAAACTTTATAACACAGTTTTACAAAACTGTCGGCATTAAATCAGACGTAATATTAATATCCTCTGTGTTATTTCTTCATTCAGATGAGCTTGCTGTGATTTGCCAACGTGAACTCAAATCCAATCTAAAGAAGAAGTTTCAATGTGTATTTGAGGGGATCGCTAAACAAGGAAACCCAACACTTCTCAATAAGATCTACACAGAGCTCTACATCACAGAGGGTGGAACAGGAGAGGTCAATAATGAACATGAACTGAGACAGATTGAGACAACAACCAGGAAACAAGCAAGACCAGAGACTGCAGTCAAATGTAACGACATCTTCAAACCCATAACTGGACAAGACAAACTTGTCAGAACTGTGCTGACAAAGGGAGTCGCTGGCATTGGAAAAACAATCTCAGTACAGAAGTTCATTTTGGACTGGGCTGAAGGAAAAGCAAATCAGGATGTGCAATTTGTATTTTCATTCCCTTTTCGGGAGCTGAATTTGATGAAAAAGGAAAAACACACTTTCATTGAACTTCTCAATCACTTCTCAATCGAAACCAAAGAATCAAGAATCTCCAACTACGACAAGTACAAAGTTCTGTTCATCTTTGATGGTCTGGATGAGTGCCGACTGCCCCTAGACTTCCAGAAGAACAAGATCTGTTGTGACGTCACAGAGTCAACCTCAGTGGATGTTCTGCTGACAAATCTCATCAAGGGAAATCTGCTTCCCTCTGCTCTCCTCTGGATAACTACCCGACCTGCAGCAGCCAATAAGATCCATTCAGTGTGTGTTGACCAGGTGACAGAGGTACGAGGGTTCAATGACCCACAGAAGGAGGAGTACTTCAGGAAGAGATTCAGTGATGAGGACCTGGCCAGCAGAATCATCTCACACATAAAGACATCAAGGAGCCTCCACATCATGTGCCACATTCCAGTCTTCTGTTGGATTTCTGCAACAGTCCTTGAACACATGTTGAGTACAGACAAGACAGAAGAGATGCCCAAGACTCTGACTGAGATGTACACACACCTTGTGGAGTTTCATACCAAACAGAAGAATGATAAGTATCTTGGGAAAGAAGAGACAGGTCCACACTGGAATAAAGAGAGCATTCTGTCACTGGGAAAACTGGCTTTTCAACAGCTTGTGAATGGCAATCTGATTTTCTATGAAGAAGACCTGAAAGAGGCTGGCATTGATGTCAATGAAGCCTCAGTGTACTCAGGATTGTGCACACAGCTCTTTAAAGAGGAATGTGGGCTGTACCAGGAGAAGGTGTACTGCTTCGTGCATCTGAGCATTCAGGAGTTTCTGGCTGCTGTATATGTGTTCCTCTCATTCATCAACAACAACGAGAATCTAATGGCCAAACCTCAATCAACGTCCAGCAACTTTTCTGTGAGGATCAGACAGAAGCGTAAAGTTACAGTCTACAAGAGTGCTGTGGATAAAGCCTTACAAAGTGAGACAGGAAACATGGACCTTTTCCTCCGCTTCCTTCTGGGCCTCTCACTGGAGTCCAATCAGAAGCACTTACGAGGTCTACTGACAAAGACAAGAAGCAGCTCACAGAGCCATGAAGAAACAGTCAAGTACATCAAGGAGAAGATCAGGGAGAATCCCTCTCCAGAGAGGTGCATCAATCTGTTCCACTGTCTGAATGAACTGAATGACCATTCTCTAGTGGAGGAGATCCAAAGATACCTGAGATCAGGAAGTCTCTCAGAAGAAGAACTGTCACCTGCACAGTGGTCAGCTCTGGTCTTTGTGTTGCTGACTTCAGAAAAGGAGCTGGAAGTGTTTGACCTGAAGAAATACTCAGGATCAGAGGAAGGTCTTCTGAGGCTGCTGCCAGTGGTCAAAGCCTCCAGAGCTGCTCTGTGAGTAAATACAATTATTCATCAGTAAGAAATATTCAGTTTAGAGAAAAATATATATTATCATATGTATATAATATTATATTGAAAAACTAATTGAATCACTGCATTGATGTTCACATTAGTATAACAATATGACCATACAATTCTAGGAGCGTCACGTTCGTTGAGTAAATGGTTGGAACAAGTATGCGTAAATGTTTAATAAATTTAATAAACACAAAACAACAAAGGCAACGTAACGTGAAGTTCTAATGGGCTAAACTAAACAAGGCAAACCAGAAACAAGATCCCACAAACAAAGGTAGGCAAAATGGCTGCCTAAGTATAATCCCCAATCAGAGACAACGATCGACAGCTGCCTCTGATTGGGAACCAACATAGATAAATATAATCTAGAATATAAACATAGATATACACATTCTAGAAAATACACAAATGATCACACCCAAACAAACTAGAGTAACAGGACAAGGAGACGGAAGATGAATCTATGTGTTGTTCAAGAGAATAAACCAAATGCATCTGCCATTGTCCTTCTACACTACTGGTGTTAAATTAACATTGTGTTTGTGAAATCATGATGATCTCTTTGTCAGGCTGTCAGGCTGTGGACTCACAGAGGAAGGCTGTGCTTCTCTGGTCTCAGCTCTGAAGTCAAATCCCTCACACCTGAGAGAGCTGGATCTGAGTAACAATGACCTGAAGGATTCAGGAGTGAAGCTGCTCTCTGCTGGACTGGGGAATCCCCACTGTAAACTGGAGACTCTGAGGTCAGTATTCCTGTAGTTGGTCAACAAGTGATAACTGTTCACCAGATCCACATGTGTTTACCATGTGTTTACCAGGCACACAGAGTCCACACCATATGTGTTTGGACAGTGAAGCTTACAGTTTTACATTTGGTGCTATGCTCCAGCATTTTGGATTTGAGATATAATGTTTCATATTAGGTGACAGTACAGAATGTCACCTTTTATTTGAGGATATTTTCATACATATCTGTGTTACTGTTTAGAAATGAAATCACTTTATGTATCTAGTTCTCCCATTTGAAAAAGTCATAATAATTTGGACATATTCACTTATATTGTATTAAAGTAGTCATAAGTTTAGTGTTTGGTCCCATATTCCTTACCCACAGTGATTACATCAAGCTTGTGATTCTACAAACTTGTTGAATACATTTGCAGTTTGTCTTGGTTGTGTTTTAGATGATGTTTTCCCCAATATAAACTGAATGGTGAATAATGTCCTGTCATTTTGGAGTCACTTCACTTGTATTGTCAGTAAGAATAGAAGATGTTTCTGAACACTTCTACATTCATGTGGATGCTACCATGATTATGAATAATCATGAATGAATCGTGAATGATGATGAATGAGAAAGTTACAGAGGAACAAGGATCATACCCCCTCTGTTATTGGTAATGGTGAGAGGTTAGCATGTTTTGTTGTAGCCTCTGTAACTTTCTCACTCATTATTATTCATGATTCATTCATGATTTTTCTTCATGTCATCATCAGGATTCATTTAATAGTGTTTAGAAACATGTTATCTACTCACTTAGACAGAAAATCACTCCAGTCATCATCCACCATTCAGTTACTATCGGGCAAAACATAACCCAAAACACAACTAAAACAAACTGCAAATGCAACCAACGAGTTTGAGACCAAATACTAAACTTTTGACTACTTTAATACACTATAAGTGAATTGGTCAGAATACTTATGACTTCTTCAAATAGGGGGACTAGATACATAAAGTGCTTTCATTTCTAAACGGTGAAACAGATATGTATTAAAATATCCTCAAATAAAAGGTGACATTACATACTGTCACCTCATATGAAACATTTGATCTGAAATCCAAAATGCTGGAGTATAGAGCCACATTTAAAATGTTAGCTTCACTGTCAAAATAGATATGGTGTGGACTGTATACTCAATACAATCTAAATCTGATACCTCACTGTCTGTCTTTTGACTGATACTGCTTTTTAAATTGCTCTAATCAGTCTACTCAAATATTTGTACTATACATGTTTCTATCTACAAGCAATACTTTGATAATTTCTAATAATGATACATTAATTTATGAATAGATATGGCAGATTTCAGGACAGTGATGTATCTGAACATTTTGAAAAAATATACTGCCACTATTTTGACCACCAAAGAATTGCAGTGTGGTTTTAATATGATTTGACTCTTTGCAGGCTGTCAGGCTGTCTAGTCACAGAGGAAGGCTGTGCTTCTCTGGTCTCAGCTCTGAAGTCAAACCCCTCACACCTGAGAGAGCTGGACCTGAGCTACAATCACCCAGGAGACTCAGGAGTCAGACTGCTCTCTGCTGGACTGGAGGATCCACACTGCAGACTGGAGAAACTCAAGTATGTAGAGGGTTTATGTCAATGTTCATATCAGACATGTTGGAGTTATCAGGCTAGTTAAGACAAACATTCTGACCACCACTTGGACTAAGTTATATAAAGACTGTCGGTGTGTGTGTGTGTGTGTGTGTGTGTGTGTGTGTGTGTGTGTGTGTGTGGGGGGGGGGGGGGGGTCCAGTGTGTGTGTGTGTGTCCAGTGTGTGTGTGTGTGGGTCCAGTGTGTGTGTGTGTGGGTCCAGTGTGTGTGTGTGTATTTGTGTGTGTGTGTGTCCAGTGTGTGTGTGTGTCCAGTGTGTGTGTGTGTCCAGTGTGTGTGTGTCCAGTGTGTGTGTGTGTGTGTGTGTGTGTGTGTGTGTGTGTGTGTGTCCAGTGTGTGTGTGTGCACGTGTATCAGTACACACACAGGACACACACACACACTGGACACACACACACACACATTGGACACATACACACAAAGGACACACACACACACACAAAGGACGCACACACACACACACACACTGGACAAACACACACACTGGACACACACACACTCACACTACACACACACACACACACACACACACTAGACACACAAACACACTGGACAAACACACACACACTAGACAAACAAACACACACTGGACACACACACACACTGGACACACACACACACCCTAGACACACACACACACACACTAGACATACACACACACACTGGAAACACACACACAATGGACACACACACACACTGGACAAACACACACACACACACACACACTGGACACACACGCACACACACACACTGGACACACACACACACACACACACACACACACACACACACTGGACACACACTGGACACACATACAAACACAAACACATACTGGACACACACACAAACACACACACACTGGACACACACTGGACACACACAAACACACAGACTTACTTACACTGGACACACACACACACACACACACACTGTAAACACACACACTGGACACATACACACAAAGGACACACACACACACACAAACACACACTGGACACACACAAACACACACACACTGGACACACACACACACACACACACACAAGGATTCATTTAGTAGTGTTTAGAAACATGTTATCTACTGTTATTAATGATACTTTAATTCATGTATATACAGTACCAGTCAAAAGTTTGGACACACCTACTCATTCAAGGGTTTTTCTTTATTTTTACTATTTTTTCCATTGTAGAATAATAGTGAAGACAATAAAACTATGAAATAACAAATATGGAATAATGTAGTAACCAAAAAAGTGTTAAACAAATGAAAATATATTTTATATTTGAAATTCTTCAAATAGCCACCCTTTGCCTTGATGACAGCTTTGCACACTCTTGCCATTCTCTCAACCAGCTTCACCTGGAATGCTTTTCCAACAGTCTTGAAGGAGTTCCCACATATGCTGAGCACTTGTTGGCTGCTTTTCCTTCACTCTGCCGTCCAACTCATCCCAAACCATCTCAATTGGGTTGAGGTCGAGTGATTATGGAGGCCAGGTCATCTGATGCAGCACTCAATCCCTCTCCTTACACAGTCTGGAAGTGTGTTGGGTCATTGTCCTGTTGAAAAACAAATGATAGTCCCACTAAGCCCAAACCAGATGGGATGGCGTATCGCTGCAGAATGCTGTGGTAGCCATGCTGGTTAAGTGTGCCTTGAATTATAAATAAATCACAAACAGTGTCACCAGCAAAGCACCCCCACACCATAACACCTCCTCCTCCACGCTTTACGGTGGGAACTACACATGCCGAGATCATCCGTTCACCCACTCCGCTTCTCACAAAGACACGGCGGTTGGAACCAAAAATCTCCAATTTGGACTCCAGGCCAAAGGACAAATGTCCACAGGTCTAAAGTCCATTGCTCGTGTTTCTTGGCCCAAGCAAGTCTCTTCTTATTATTGGTGTCCTTTAGTAGTGGTTTATTTGCAGCAAATCGACCATGAGGCCTGATTCACACAGTCCCCTCTGAAAAGTTGATGTAGAGATGTGTCTGTGACTTGAACTCTGTGAATAATTTATTTGGGCTGCAATTTCTGAGGCTGGTAACTCTGATGAACTTATCCTCTGCAGCAGAGGTAACTTTGGGTCTTCCATTCCTGTGGCGGTCCTCATGAGAGCCAGTTTCATCATAGTGCTTGATATTTTTTGCGACTGCACTTGAAGAAACTTTAAAAGTTCTTGAAATGTTCCTTATTGAATGACCATCATGTCTTAAAGTAATGATGGACTGTGGTTTCTCTTTGCTTATTTTTGCTGTTCTTGACATAATATGGACTTGGTCTTTTACCAAATAGGGCTATCTTCTGTATACCCCCCTACCTTGTCACAACACAACTGATTGGCTCAAACGCATTAAGAAGGAAATAAATTCAACAAATTAACTTTTAAGAAGGCACACCTGTTAATTGAAATGCATTCCAGGTGACTACCTCATGAAGCTGGTTGAGAGAATGGCAAGAGTGTGCAAAGCTGTCATCAAGGCAAACAGTGGCTATTTGAAGAATCTAAAAAATAAAATATAGAACATTTGTTTAACACTTTTTTGGTTACTACATGATTCCATATGTGTTATTTCATAGTTTTGATGTCTTCACTATTATTCTAAAATGTAAAAAATAGTTTTACAAAAACTAAACAAAAACTTGAATGAGTAGGTGTGTTCAAACATTTGACTGGTACTGTATATATACATATATGAATAGATATGGCAGGTTTCAGGACTCTGATGTATCTGAAAATGTTGAAAAAATATATTTTCACCACCAAAGAATAGCAGTGTGGTTTTAATATCATTTGACTCTTTGCAGGCTGTCAGGCTGTCTAGTCACAGAGGAAGGCTGTGCTTCTCTGGTCTCAGCTCTGAAGTCAAACCCCTCACACCTGAGAGAGCTGGACCTGAGTAACAATGACCTGAAGGATTCAGGAGTGAAGCTGCTCTCTGCTGGACTGGGGAATCCCCACTGTAAACTGGAGACTCTGAGGTCAGTATTCCTGTAGTTGGTCAACAAGTGATAACTGTTCACCAGATCCACATGTGTTTACCAGGCACACATAGTCCACACCATATGTGTTTGGACAGTGAAGCTTACAGTTTTACATTTGGTGCTATGCTCCAGCATTTTGGATTTGAGATATAATGTTTCATATTAGGCAACAGTACAGAATGTCTCCTTTTATTTAAAGGTATTCATATATATATATATATATATTACCGTATAGAAATAAAAGCATGTAATGTGTCTTGTTCTCCCATTTGAAAAAGTTGTAATAATTTGGACATATTCACTTATATTGTATTAAAGTAGTCATAAGTTTAGTATTTGGTCCAATATTCCTTACCTGCAGTGATTACATCAAGCTTGTGATTCTACAAACTTGTTGAATATATTTGCAGTTTGTCTTGGTTGTGTTTTAGATGATGTTTTTCCCAATAGAAACTGAATGGTGAATAATGTCCTGTCATTTTGGAGTCACTTCACTTGTATTGTCAGTAAGAATAGAAGATGTTTCTGAACACTTCTACATTCATGTGGATGCTACCATGATTATGAATAATCATGAATGAATCGTGAATGATGATTAATGAGAAAGTTACAGAGGCACAAGGATCATACCCCCTCTGTTATTGGTAATGGTGAGAGGTTAGCATGTTTTGTTGTAGCCTCTGTAACTTTCTCACTCATTATTATTCATGATTCATTCGTGATTTTTTTAAAATCATTGCATCATCAGGATTACTTTAGTAGTGTTTAGAAACATGTTATCTACTCACTTAGACAGAAAATTACTCCAGTCATCATCCACCATTCAGTTACTATCGGGCAAAACATAACTCAAAACACAACCAAAACAAACTGCAAATGCAACCAACGAGTTTGGGACCAAATACTAAACTTTTGACTACTTTAATACACTGTAAGTGAAATGGTCAGAATACTTTTGACTTCTTCAAATGGTGGGACTAGATACATAAAGTGCTTTTATTTTTCTGAACAGTGAAACAGATATATATGAAAATACCCTCAAATAAAAGGTGACATTATATACTATCACCTCATATGAAACATTTAATCTCAAATCCAAAATGCTGAAGTATAGAGCCACATTTAAAATGTTAGCTTCACTGTCAAAATAGATATGGTGTGGACTGTATACTCAATACAATCTAAATCTGATACCTCACTGTCTGTCTTTTGACTGATACTGCTTTTTAAACTGCTCTGGTCAGTCTACTCAAATATTTGTACTATACATGTTTCTCTCTACAAGCAATATTATGATAATTTCTAATAATGATACATTAATTTATGAATAGATATGGCAGGTTTCAGGACACTGATGTATCTTAATATGTAGAAAAAATATACTGCCTCTATTTTCACCACCAAAGAATAGCAGTGTGGTTTTAATATGATTTGACTCTTTGCAGGCTGTCAGGCTGTCTAGTCACAGAGGAAGGCTGTGCTTCTCTGGTCTCAGCTCTGAGGTCAAACCCCTCACACCTGAGAGAGCTGGACCTGAGCTACAATCACCCAGGAGACTCAGGAGTCAGACTGCTCTCTGCTGGACTGGAGGATCCACACTGCAGACTGGAGAAACTCAAGTATGTAGAGGGTTTATGTCAATGTTCATATCAGACATGTTGGAGTTATCAGGCTAGTTAAGACAAACATTCTGACCACCACTTGGACTAAGTTATATAAAGACTGTGTGTGTGTGTGTGTGTGTCCAGTGTGTATGTGTGCACGTGTATCAGTGTATCACACACACACATACACTGGACACAGGACACACACTGGACACACATACACACTGGACACACATGCAAGCGCACACAATGAACACACACACACAAACACACTGGACACACACAGACTGGAAACACACACACACTATTTCTAAAACAAGCCATAGAAAGTTGGTTGCAATTTCAATTTAATCCTCCAGAAACGACAGAACAAATAATGCAACAAATATTGTGGTTAAATTCAAATATACTAATTGACAAAAAACCTTAATTTTTTGACAGAATGTTTAAAAAAGGTATAATCTTCGTAAATGATATAATCGGTAGGACTGGTGGAGTTATGTCGCACATGCAGCTAACAAAAACATATGGAAATGTCTGCTCTACCCAAAATTACAACCAAATAATTGCAGCCTTACCGCAAAAGTGGAAGAGGAAAGTGGAAGGGGGAGAAAGTAAGGAACTTGTCTGTCGGCCTTGCATTAAAGAACATAATTGGTTAAGGAAAACTGTGATAAATAAAAAAGTATATCAGTTTCACTTAAGGACCAAAGGATTGACAGCCGTCCCATATAGATTGCAAAATATTTGGGAAGAGATCTTTGACGTACCGATCCCATGGCATAGTGTTTATGAACTGACACGCAAAACGACACCGGATTCAAAAATTTGAATCTTTCAATTTAAATTATTATATAAAATTCTTGCTACAAATAGAATGTTATTTATATGGGGGATACAATCTTCCCAGCTCTGCAGGTTTTGCTGTGAAGAGACAGAATCATTAGATCATTTGTTTTGGTTCTGTCCATTTGTAGCTTGTTTTTGGACACAGGTCCAGGAATGGCTAAAGGATTGCAATATTTACCTGGAACTAACCTTGCAGATAGCATTACTGGTTGATCTGAAAAGTCATAGTCAATCAATCAATAATATAATAATACTTTTAGCAAAAATGTTTATTTTTAAATCACAATCTGTAGAAGCAATGAGAATAGAAAGGTTCAGAATTTTTGTAAAACATCACAGTACGGTTGAAATATATATGGCAAATAGAAATCCTATATGGATGGTGTTAAGAGATAGATGGGAGGTATTGAATAGAGTTGAAGGATGGGACTAATAACAAATAACAACAAATAATAACAAAGATAGCTAATAATGTAAGCATACTGTGTCCATAATAAGTATACAGGTTGTATGTTGGGAGCTTTTGGGAAGGAGCACAGTTAGAAAGATATGGCATATAGAAGCAAACCGGATGGACACAATGAAAATGATCGGAGAGGTTGAGAGTAGAAGAAGTTCAGGAGAAAAAACAAACAAAATACAATTATTGTAAAATTGACTGTGTCCATAAAATGTAGATAGTAAGTATAAGCTGGAAGTAGAGGCCTAAGCGTTGTTGTTCACTAGTTTACTCCAATTAGGGAAGATGTGGTGGGGTTTGAAAGTAATAAAGGGAAATATATTTCTAAAAAGGATGTGTATGTGTATGTACAATGGGGAGAACAAGTATTTGATACACTGCCGATTTTGCAGGTTTTCCTACTTACAAAGCATGTAGAGGTCTGTAATTTTTATCATAGGTACACTTCAACTGTGTGAGACGGAATCTAAAACAAAAATCCAGAAAATCACATTGTATGATTTTTAAGTAATTAATTTGCATTATATTTCATGACATAAGTATTTGATCACCTACCAAACAGTAAGAATTCCGGCTCTCACAGACCTGTTAGTTTTTCATTAAGAAGCCCTCCTGTTCTCCACTCATTACCTGTATTAACTGCACCTGTTTGAACTTGTTACCTGTATAAAAGACACCTGTCCACACACTCAATCAAACTAACTCCAACCTCTCCACAATGGCCAAGACCAGAGAGCTGTGTAAGGACATCAGGGATACAATTGTAGACCTGCACAAGGCTGGGTTGAGAGTAGAAGTAGTTTAGGAGCAAAAAAAATTAAAAAAAAATTAAATATATATATATATATATAATATAATTATTGTAAAATTAACTCTGTCCATAAGGTGTAGATAGTAAGTATAGACCGGAAGTAGAGGCCTGGGCATTGTTGTTCACTAATTTACTCCAAGTAGGGAAAGGATGGTGGGGTTGAAAAGTAATAAAAAATGTATAGACATAAAAAAATAAAATAAAAAAATAACACACACACACTGGACACACACACACAAAGGACACAGACACACACACACACTGGTCACACACACACACACACACACACACACACACACACACAAAAAGGAAACACATACACACTGGACAGACACACTGGGCACACACACACACAAACTGGACACACACACACACACACTCACACGGACACACACACACACTCACACTGGACACACACACACACACACACACACACACACACACACACACACACACACACACACACACACTGGCAACACACACACATACTGGAAACACACACACACTGGACACACACACTGGGCACACACACACACACACTGGACACACACACTGAACACACACACTGGACAGACACACACACTGGACACAAACTGGACACACACACACTGGACACATTCAAACAAAGGACACAGACACACACACACTGGACACACACACACACACTCACACGGACACACAC
>NC_139989.1:81756171-81833671 GCF_964263955.1 Coregonus lavaretus
TCCATTTACTTATTTATGTATTTGTTGTATATTGGGGTTGTGCTGCAGAGCATCATGGGGGTTTGTATGTGTTGAGATGATCACGTTCCAGATAAACGGTTGAACTGATTCCTGTCTCCTGTCTCATCATTATTGAATTGTTGTACAGACGTGGTTATGAAACCCACGAGACATAACAACAGATTGGTGATGAGTAAGTCTGAATCTACAGGAACTATTCTGTCTGGAAGAAGTGGGTTTTTACAACTGTTTAAAATTGTTATTTTCTGTGGTCCAGAAAAGGCTAAAAAAAACGGCTAAATTAGCGAACTTAGGAGGAAACGTCAGTGAGTGAAGTGAATGAAGATCACGTGACTGAGGAAAATATTTATTTGGTTGAGGACAATATTGAAGTGAGTGACAATCAGGAGCTTATTGAGAAACGAAAAATTATTGGAATTGTTGGAAACATTGGACAGTTTGATAAAAGTATTGAACAGTGGAGCTCATATACAGAACAGTTAGAATATTTTGTTCTTGTAAATGACATGGATGAGGACAACATTGTGCCTCCATGTTTTAGTGTAATGGGGCCAAAGACATTTAATTTACTAGGCAGCCTGCTACAGCCAGACAGAACAGGTAATAAGACGTATGGGGATATTGTGGAGATACTTAAAGGACATTTTTCACCAGAACCACTAGTTAATGCTGAAAGGTTCAGGTTCCACAGGAGACATCAGGAAGAGGGAGAATCAGTAACAATGTTTGCTGCTGCATTAAAGAAACTACCAGAACACTGAGTTTAATGGTGTTCTAAATGACATCATTAGAGACAGACTAGTATGTGGGCTACGGAGTGAAGCTACACAAAAGAGACTGTTGACTGAAAGTCATATGACCTTGGCAAAGGACATTGAAATCAGTGTGTCCATGGAACTAGCTGCTAAAGAGGCTCACCAGTTGAGTTCATCAGGAACTTAGTGGGTTCATCTAACAATCCTAATCACCAGCTGATACATTTTAATCTCATACACAGGGTAAACCTTCCACCTAGAAAACATCATTTAATAGAAATCACAACCGCTCCTCTGTGTGATCTATGTAATCAAGGTGCCTTGGGCTCCTTTAATCATATGTACTGGGAGTGACCAGGGGACATGTTTTGGAAAGAGGTATCCTCATACCTTGTTCCCCCAAACTGTTATTACTGAATGATAATTCACCACTGTCATTACAGCCAAGACGTATAATGTTGTCAGGTTGGACAGCAGCTAAAAAGATGTTGGAACTAAGATGGCAACCACCACACCTCATTGGATCAGCACTTTCATAGATATCATTTATTTAGAACTATCCACTGCTAGGATCCATGGGGCTAGCCAAACAACAATTGCAGCTGAAAACATAAAATAACTCCTGTAGTGGGTTTTACCCAACAGATTGACTGTTAATGATAATTTTTGTGCAAATGTGTACCTTGATTTAGTATTTAATTGGTGGTCCCAGGAGGGGTTGGAGGGTGTGTTGGGGTGGTCCCAGGAGGGGTTGGAGGGTGGGTTGGGGTGGTCCCAGGAGGGGTTGGAGGGTGGGTTGGGGTGGTCCCAGGAGGGGTTGGAGGGTGGGTTGGGGTGGTCCCAGGAGGGGTTGGAGGGTGGGTTGGGGTGGTCCCAGGAGGGGTTGGAGGGTGGGTTGATGCAGCTGAGGTGGATGATTGTAAATGTGGTTTATTATAATTGTATTTATCTGCAATAACTAGTTTCCATAATATACTGATATATTTTAACAGAATTGTGTTTCTAGCTGTATAACCATTCCTACTGCTATTTGTTCTGATATATATTTTAACAGTATTGTGTCTCTAGCTGTATAACCATTCCTGCTGCTATTTGTTATTGTCTGTGTGCACAGAGTTTCAACTGAAAATCAGAGACCAGGAAATCAAGTCACATGCCTCACAGGTCTTCAACTGGCAGCTTCATTAAATAGCACCCGCAAAACACTAGTCTCAATGTCAACATTGAAGAGGCGACTCCAGGAGGCTGACCTTCTAGGCAGAGTTGCAAAGAAAAAGCCATATCTCAGACTGGCCAATAAAAATAAAAGATTAAGATGGGCAAAAGGACACAGACACTGGACTTTTTCTTTGAACTCTGCGTAGAAGGTCAGCATCCCGGAGTCGCCTCTTCACTGTTGACGTTGAGACTGGTGTTTTGCGGGTACTATTTAATGAAGCTGCCAGTTGAGGACCTGTGAGGCGTCTGTTTCTCAAACTAGACACTCTAATGTATTTGTCCTCTTGCTCAGTTGTGCACTGGGGCCTCCCACTCCTCTTTCTTTTCTGGTTAGAGCCAGTTTGTGCTGTTCTGTGAAGGGAGTAGTACACAGCCTTGTACGAGATCTTAAGTTTCTTGGCAATTTCTCACATGTAATAGCCTTCATTACTCAGAACAAGAATAGACTGAAGAGTTTCAGAAGAAAGTTATTTGTTTCTGGCCATTTTGAGGATGTAATCGAACCCACAATTGCTGATGCTCCAGATACTCAACTAGTCTCAAGAAGGCCAGTTTTATTGATTCTTTAATCAGCACAACAGTTTTCAGCTGTGCTAACATAATTGCAAAAGGGTTTTCTAATGATCAACTAGCCTTTTAAAATGATAAACTCGGATTAGCAAACACAACGTGCCATTGGAACACAGGATTGATGGTTGCTAATAATGGGCCTCTGTACGCCTAGGTAGATATTCCATTAAAAATCTGCAGTTTCCAGCTACAATAGCCATTTACAACATTAACAATGTTTATACTGTATTTCGGATCAATTTGATGTTATTTTAATGGACCAAAAAATTGTTTTTCTTTCGAAAACAAGGACATTTCTAAGTGACCCCAAACTTTTGAACGGTAGTGTACATATAATGATAATACTAATAGTAATAATATGAATGTAATATAATAAAAGGGGATCCTATTTGGTGTTTGGCAGATGGGAAGGCTATCTGTATATGGTAGAGATACTGTATATACCTTTGTGTGATTGTAGTCTGTCACTGTTTCCGGTTTCTTCTTCTGGTCACCGCCGGTGGCAACAGTGGGGTGCATGGTGCTGAGGAAGCTAACACTTATTTATTTAACATCTGTACACCGTGAGTGTTGCTTTACCACTCTCCATCACACCGTGAGTGTTGCTTTACCACTCTCCATCACACCGTGAGTGTTGCTTTACCACTCTCCATCACACCGTGAGTGTTGCTTTACCACTCTCCATCACACCGTGAGTGTTGCTTTACCACTCTCCATCACACCGTGAGTGTTGCTTTACCACTCTCCATCACACTGTGAGTGTTGCTTTACCACTCTCCATCACACCGTGAGTGTTGCTTTACCACTCTCCATCACACTGTGAGTGTTGCTTTACCACTCTCCATCACACCATGAGTGTTGCTTTACCACTCTCCATCACACCGTGAGTGTTGCTTTACCACTCTCCATCACACTGTGAGTGTTGCTTTACCACACTCCATCACACCGTGAGTGTTGCTTTACCACTCTCCATCACACCGTGAGTGTTGCTTTACCACTCTCCATCACACTGTGAGTGTTGCTTTACCACTCTCCATCACACCGTGTGTGTTGCTTTACCACTCTCCATCACACCGTGAGTGTTGCTTTACCACTCTCCATCACACCGTGAGTGTTGCTTTACCACTCTCCATCACACCGTGAGTGTTGCTTTACCACTCTCCATCACACCGTGAGTGTTGCTTTACCAGCAGCTTCTGCCTTTGTTTGTTCACTGTTCTGAGCAGGATAGTCTTCTTTACTTTCTGTTTCAGCTCAGCCGTCTCCCCACCCTGATAAAAGTGTTTTATTGGTATCTTCCACTAGATAGCAGTAAACACCTGCTGTAACTAGACTACGACTATGTGTTCGGTTTCATACATGCAGTTTCCCAGAGGAGGAGTGCTGATCTAGGATCAGGTCCCCCCTGTCCATCTAATCTGTTTCATTATGATCTAAAAGGAAAAACTGATCCCAGATCAGTACTCCTACTCTTTATGAATACTGTCACAGGTGACTCCTCAAGACATTTAAATATTTATCCTTAAACCACTCAAATGTTGTTTTAGCAGTATGCTTAGGGTCATTGTCCTGCTGGAAGGTGAACCTCCATCCCAGTCTCAAATCTCTGGAGGACTGAAACAGGTTTCCCTCAAGAATTTCCCTGTATTTAGCGCCATCCATCATTCCTTCAATTCTGACCAGTTTCCTAGTCCCTGCCGACGAAAAACATCCCCACAGCATGATGCTGCCGCCACCATGCTTCACTGTGGGGATGGTGTTCTCGGGGTGATGAGAGGAGTTGGGTTTTCCCCAGACATAGCATTTTCCTTGATGGCAAAAAAGCTACATTTTAGTCTCATCTGATCAGAGTACCTTCTTCCATATGTTTTGGGAGTCTCCCACATGGCTTTTGGCGAACACCAAACGTGTTTGCTTATTTTTTTTCTTTAAGCAATGGTTATTTTCTGGCCACTCTTCCGTAAAGCCCAGCTATTATTACCCATAGCTGTAGTTACATTCCCAAGACATTTACATTACATTTTCCTCATTTAGCAGACGCTCTTATCCAGAGCGACTTACGGTAGGTATGTACAAGTATCTCCTCCAACAATCGCACACACACCTCCTTGAGCAGCCGTAATAGCATCCAATGCTATGCGATTATCAATAGCATACTGTCTAATGAGAGCCAACTCAGAACCAATAGCTTGAAAACCCATGACAGTAGCATTATCCACTCTAGCAACATCGTGACATGTCAATGCTATGAGATAATGATTAGATTATTGCAATTCTGTATTTCCAAAAATAGTCTTAAAAACTAACTGAGTACGTGTAAATATCTTAAAATCTTGAGGTGTTTCTTTGTATCTAGTAGCCAAATCAATTGGATTTGTATTCTTTAAATGTACATATCCCATAAGTTCCGAAGTGTCCCTCCTAAAACGTCCCGTAAGATTCTTATCAACCAATTCAACAGGCTGAACAACATAGAGAAGGTTGTTTAAAGTACAGACTCCACAGATTCCCCTGAACAATGGAGGAAGAGTAGTCCATATATTATTTCCACAACACCAAAAAAAAAACTGGAATCGGTAATGTTCCCACTTTTGAAATGCGATACTTTTCCCCCATATCCTTAAACATCATGAGACATTGTGAAGCTCTCAGAAAACCAACATCTATTACAGACAACTCTCCTCCCTGTCTTCCCTTTATCTATTACTGATAACTCTCCTCTCTGTCTTCCCTTTATCTATTACTGATAACTCTCCTCTCTCTCTTCCCTTTATCTATTACTGATAACTCTCCTCTCTGTCTTCCCTTTATCTATTACTGATAACTCTCCTCTCTGCCTTCCCTTTATCTATTACTGATAACTCTCCTCTCTGCCTTCCCTTTATCTATTACTGATAACTCTCCTCTCTGTCTTCCCTTTATCTATTACTGATAACTCTCCTCTCTCTTCCCTTTATCTATTACTGATAACTCTCCTCTCTGTCTTCCCTTTATCTATTACTGATAACTCTCCTCTCTGCCTTCCCTTTATCTATTACTGATAACTCTCCTCTCTGTCTTCCCTTTATCTATTACTGATAACTCTCCTCTCTGTCTTCCCTTTATCTATTACTGATAACTCTCCTCTCTGCCTTCCCTTTATCTATTACTGATAACTCTCCTCTCTCTTCCCTTTATCTATTACTGATAACTCTCCTCTCTGTCTTCCCTTTATCTATTACTGATAACTCTCCTCTCTCTTCCCTTTATCTATTACTGATAACTCTCCTCTCTCTCTTCCCTTTATCTATTACTGATAACTCTCCTCTCTGTCTTCCCTTTATCTATTACTGATAACTGTCCTCTCTGTCTTCCCTTTATCTATTACTGATAACTGTCCTCTCTGTCTTCCCTTTATCTATTACTGATAACTCTCCTCTCTGTCTTCCCTTTATCTATTACTGATA
This sequence comes from Coregonus lavaretus, assembly GCF_964263955.1. NCBI lineage: Eukaryota > Metazoa > Chordata > Actinopteri > Salmoniformes > Salmonidae > Coregonus > Coregonus lavaretus. The sequence goes on from NC_139989.1 coordinate 81,762,182, forward strand.
ACTCTCCTCTCTGTCTTCCCTTTATCTATTACTGATAACTCTCCTCTCTCTCTTCCCTTTATCTATTACTGATAACTCTCCTCTCTGTCTTCCCTTTATCTATTACTGATAACTCTCCTCTCTCTTCCCTTTATCTATTACTGATAACTCTCCTCTCTGTCTTCCCTTTATCTATTACTGATAACTCTCCTCTCTCTTCCCTTTATATATTACTGATAACTCTCCTCTCTGTCTTCCCTTTATCTATTACTGATAACTCTCCTCTCTGTCTTCCCTTTATCTATTACTGATAACTCTCCTCTCTGTCTTCCCTTTATATATTACTGATAACTCTCCTCTCTGCCTTCCCTTTATCTATTACTGATAACTCTCCTCTCTGCCTTCCCTTTATCTATTACTGATAACTCTCCTCTGTCTTCCCTTTATGTATTACTGATAACTCTCCTCTCTGCCTTCCCTTTATCTATTACTGATAACTCTCCTCTCTGTCTTCCCTTTATCTATTACTGATAACTCTCCTCTCTGTCTTCCCTTTATCTATTACTGATAACTCTCCTCTCTGTCTTCCCTTTATCTATTACTGATAACTCTCCTCTCTGTCTTCCCTTTATCTATTACTGATAACTCTCCTATCTGTCTTCCCTTTATCTATTACTGATAACTCTCCTCTCTCTTCCCTTTATCTATTACTGATAACTCTCCTCTCTGTCTTCCCTTTATCTATTACTGATAACTCTCCTCTCTGTCTTCCCTTTATCTATTACTGATAACTCTCCTCTCTCTTCCCTTTATCTATTACTGATAACTCTCCTCTCTGTCTTCCCTTTATCTATTACTGATAACTCTCCTCTCTGCCTTCCCTTTATCTATTACTGATAACTCTCCTCTCTGTCTTCCCTTTATCTATTACTGATAACTCTCCTCTCTGCCTTCCCTATATATATTACTGATAACTCTCCTCTCTGCCTTCCCTTTATCTATTACTGAATACTCTCCTCTCTGCCTTCCCTTTATCTATTACTGATAACTCTCCTCTCTGTCTTCCCTTTATCTATTACTGATAACTCTCCTCTCTGCCTTCCCTATATATATTACTGATAACTCTCCTCTCTGCCTTCCCTTTATCTATTACTGAATACTCTCCTCTCTGCCTTCCCTTTATCTATTACTGATAACTCTCCTCTCTGTCTTCCCTTTACACACACATCAAATACAGAAGACGCATTTACCATAGCTGAGACGTTAGTGGGTACAATTGTCATTAATGCATTCTTTCTAAGCTAGGCATCACATCTAGTTATAAGAAAATAGATCCCCACAGACTTCCTCTCCTTCAACCGATTCATATTCAACGTTAACCCTTGTCAATTCCTCACTTAAAACCACAAAAGTAACATTATTAACATAAAAAGGCTTTTACTCCCTGTAGCTCTGAGAGGATAATACAAACAATGCAAGTCATGCTCAGATACAGGAACGTGTTCCATCGCCTCCATTTCTATGTAGACGTCCGTCTGACTAACCTGTCTCTGTGTACGCTCAGGGTGCTGGTCCGTCTGACTAACCTGTCTCTGTGTACGCTCAGGGTGCTGGTCCGTCTGACTAACCTGTCTCTGTGTACGCTCAGGGTGCTGGTCCGTCTGACTAACCTGTCTCTGTGTACTCTCAGGGTGCTGGTCCGTCTGACTAACCTGTCTCTGTGTCCGCTCAGGGTGCTGGTCCGTCTGACTAACCTGTCTCTGTGTACGCTCAGGGTGCTGGTCCGTCTGACTAACCTGTCTCTGTGTACGCTCAGGGTGCTGGTCCGTCTGACTAACCTGTCTCTGTGTACGCTCAGGGTGCTGGTCCGTCTGACTAACCTGTCTCTGTGTACGCTCAGGGTGCTGGTCCGTCTGACTAACCTGTCTCTGTGTCCGCTCAGGGTGCTGGTCCGTCTGACTAACCTGTCTCTGTGTACGCTCAGGGTGCTGTTCCGTCTGACTAACCTGTCTCTGTGTACGCTCAGGGTGCTGGTCCGTCTGACTAACCTGTCTCTGTGTACGCTCAGGGTGCTGGTCCGTCTGACTAACCTGTCTCTGTGTACGCTCAGGGTGCTGGTCCGTCTGACTAACCTGTCTCTGTGTACGCTCAGGGTGCTGGTCCGTCTGACTAACCTGTCTCTGTGTACGCTCAGGGTGCTGGTCCGTCTGACTAACCTGTCTCTGTGTACGCTCAGGGTGCTGGTCCGTCTGACTAACCTGTCTCTGTGTACGCTCAGGGTGCTGGTCCGTCTGACTAACCTGTCTCTGTGTACGCTCAGGGTGCTGGTCCGTCTGACTAACCTGTCTCTGTGTACGCTCAGGGTGCTGGTCCGTCTGACTAACCTGTCTCTGTGTACGCTCAGGGTGCTGGTCCGTCTGACTAACCTGTCTCTGTGTACGCTCAGGGTGCTGGTCCGTCTGACTAACCTGTCTCTGTGTACGCTCAGGGTGCTGGTCCGTCTGACTAACCTGTCTCTGTGTACGCTCAGGGTGCTGGTCCGTCTGACTAACCTGTCTCTGTGTACGCTCAGGGTGCTGGTCCGTCTGACTAACCTGTCTCTGTGTACGCTCAGGGTGCTGGTCCGTCTGACTAACCTGTCTCTGTGTACGCTCAGGGTGCTGGTCCGTCTGACTAACCTGTCTCTGTGTACGCTCAGGGTGCTGGTCCGTCTGACTAACCTGTCTCTGTGTACGCTCAGGGTGCTGGTCCGTCTGACTAACCTGTCTCTGTGTACGCTCAGGGTGCTGGTCCGTCTGACTAACCTGTCTCTGTGTACGCTCAGGGTGCTGGTCCGTCTGACTAACCTGTCTCTGTGTACGCTCAGGGTGCTGGTCCGTCTGACTAACCTGTCTCTGTGTACGCTCAGGGTGCTGGTCCGTCTGACTAACCTGTCTCTGTGTACGCTCAGGGTGCTGGTCCGTCTGACTAACCTGTTTGTAAACCAATTTGTAGTTGCTCAAATGGACCCTCAGGTTTTGGTAAATGTTCCCTTTTAGGTGGATTGATGCATGGATTACATCTAGCACAAATTAAACATCTTTGTATGAATTGTCTAACTTGTTTCTCCAAACCTATCGTAAAAAACACCTTATTTATATAAGCTGTCACGCCCTTGTACCCTACATGTGTTACTCCATGAACATAGGCAATAACAGAATCATAAGCTAACTTCGGTAACGCAACTCTATCATCGATACATTTCCATAAACCGTTTTCATCCTTCGTACAACCCTTCATGCCCCATCATCTCACTTCATAATCAGTTGCTTGGTTCTGAAAAGACCTTGAAATTATCACATGTGAACGGAGGATTCTCTTGACTGCAATTAGTTCCTTTTCCATCCATGGTGGAAAAGATCCAAACATAGTTGCATCATGAGCACATTTATCTGCTAAATGATTCCCTCTTGCTATCTCTGAATCTTCCTTTGAATGACCTTTACATTTGACAATAGCAATGTTATCAGGTAACATCATAGCCTTAATAAAACTTTTAACTAAATCGGCTGAATATGTTTCCCTGCATTAGTCACAAAACCTCTATTTTCCCATATTTTGCTAAAATCATGTGCTACTGAACACGCTGAGCTGAGGAAACTGGTATTTTATATGCTTCAATGCACTGTCCTTCATTATCCACAACAGAAAATCCTGACAATACCGTTTTATCATCTGGTCTCGTTGCTGAACCATCACAATACAAAACCATATCACTATTATCTAATGTAGTCTGTTTCAAATCAGCCCTCACGATAGATGCCTTTGGATTCAAAGCTGGGTTCGTATGTGTTGCAGTAGAAATAGTCACATTTTGAGTTCCCGTCAAAATATGTTCGTAATTGCTACGCCTTTGGCTAGTCATGTGTTGCGTTGTTATATTTAGCAAAATTATATTCACTTTGTGGGAAGTGTGCAATATCAATGGATGTGCTAACACAATAGTTTGGGATTTTTCTACCATTAATGCAGCAGCAGCCACGGCTCTCAAACAGGGGGCCATACCTTGCACAATCATTGGCAGCATCTTACTATAATAAGCAACAGGTCGCATGTCCTCTCCATGCATTTGAGATAAAACAGCTGACACAACACTGTCATCCTCTGACACATATAGATGGAAGGTCAGATTGTAATCCGGTAACCCCAGTGCTGGAGAATTGCATAAAAGATACTTGATGTGACGAAAAGAGTGTTTCATTTCATCAGTCCACACAATATCCTCAGGAGCATCCTTCTTCGTTGCACAGCGCAGTATCGAATCATACACTGCGTATTCAGCCAACCAAGGTCTGCAATAATTCACAAGTCCCAAAAATGACAACATTCCAGTCTTATTCATTGGCCTTTCAATGTCTTTGATCGCTTGCACCCTCTCTGGTGACAAAAATCTACATCCATTGCGTAGTATATATCCCAGATAATTGACAGCCTCCTTACAAAACTGTAGCTTGGCGAGAGACGCCCTGTGACCCCCATTAGCCAGATGCGTTAGTAGTGCAATTGAATCCTTTGCACACTCTTCCTCACATGAAGAAGCAATTAATATGTCATCAACATACTGTAAAAGCGTCGAATTGCATGGGAGAGACAATTGAGCCAAGTGCCTATTAACCGCTGAACTATATACTGCTGCTGAATCAATAAATCCCATTGGTAGACGGCGCCAAATATATTGTTCCCCTTTAAATGTAAAAGCAAACAAAGGCTGTGTGTTTTCGTGTACAGGAATGGAGAAGTATGCCGAGCATAAATCAACAACAGTATACCACTTAGAATTAGCAGGTAATGCGGTTAATATTGAATTAACATCAGGCACATTCGGAGATACCGGTATTATTGCCTCGTTAATTTTCCTGAAATCCTGCGTAAATCGATATTTCTTACTGCCTGGTTTTAAAATCGGGTTTATAGGTGTATTATTCGGGGACATGCCTTTGTAAAACACCTCTTGTTGTAACAAACTGTCAATTATAGGACTAATACCCTCTTCTTTTGCCTTAGATAAAGGATATTGTTTAATAAAGACTGGATATTTATTTGGATCAATATTTGCCTCATAAGGCGGCACATCAATTAACCCCACATGATTAGCATGCAAAGCCCATAACGAAGATGGTACCCCACTTAACATGCATGGAGGACATAAAGTTATGACATTTTCCTCATCTATACTAATCAATGGTTTAACATCTATCTGTAAATCTTTAACAAAAAAATGCTTTGGCTCCAAACCATAAGACCAAATAATACAACCCTTGTTTCTCTCCTCCCCTGTCGGAGACCAAGTTATATATTTATTAAACGAATTAAACAATGCACTAACATCGCTAAAATCATTTATTACTGCACATACAAAATTTAACAATATCATTAGAAGTATCTTTCCATAATAATAACAGGCCGTGTGGTGATATGAAAAAACGTTGTGGAATTTCCTGCATTGCATCCACTTCAATTACTTGATCCGAAAAAGGCATATTTACAATCTTCATTGAAATTATCTTTGCAGCCGCTGCTGCATGGCCAGAAGCTAATCTTTTTATCCCTTCCATAGTAAATAATTTGAACACAAACTCTGCCTTAATCAATGTGGTTTTCGCGAAGTATGTACATTGAGTGCTGTTAGAGAATAATTGATATGCAGAACATGGCGGAATGTGTACCTCCATGCCCTCTTGTGAGCAAAAAATGGTGGCATTAAGTTTACTAAGAAGGTCTCTTCCCATTAACGCCATAGGAGTTGTAGAGCTGACTATAAATGAATGTTGGAAATTACTATCATCCAAATCAATTTGCAATGATAAAGATATAGGATCAATTTGCAATGGTAAAGATATAAGATTTGTGTAGTTCCACTCATTCCGATAGACTGGACCTTCTGAGTACTTAAAGGACACTTTAAATCTGGTTGCCGTAAACATGACATAGTTGCCCCTGTATTAATTAGAAATGGGATTATTTTACCAGATACACATAAACTTAACTGTGGTATTTGTAATGGGTTGTCCGAAATATGCGATTGTGGTGCATTTATCATGTATTTAACTTCTTTCCTGTCTATCGGAGTTCTATGTCATTGTCCCCACAATTAATTCCCCGGATTTTCAACTCTAGGGTTATTTTGGGAATTAGGTTGCGGTTTATCCGGATTCCAATTCCCCCTCTCTCTATCACCATATTCCCGTCTATTCTCATCCATCAATCGGACGGTACAATCTTTCCGCCAATGTCCCCATTGTTTGTAATAATTACAAGTATCTTTATCTCTATTAAACTTCCTTCTTCCTCCTCTGGAATTACCATTAGACCTGCCTCTACCTTGATTAGTATTATAGGACACGAATCGCTGATATTGTACCTGTTTATCCTGCGGTTTGTATTGGGGAAATTGCATTGCCTGAATTGTAGGTTTATGCTCATTGAATAATCCTACCGCCTCTAATTGCCTAATCTGTTTAAATAGCTGTAAAGGTCTTGCTGTGTATATTTCAGGTGTTGCTAGTTTAAGTGTATATGCAGACCCTTGGTCCAAGCCATTCAAAAACATGCTCACGAAAAAAGTGTCCTCCGCATCATTTATTTCCAATTTAGCGTCCTGTCTCCATGTTTTTTGAAAACCATTAGACCTGCCAGTACCGGGGGGATCCGTGACAGTAACATTAGATTTATGATGGGGATAACTCAGTAAAAACAACAATATATCTAATATAATGATCTGCAAAATGTTGATTGGTTGACACCCCACTACAGATGGGGTGTCAACCAATCAACATTTCGCAGATCATTACAGGCATCAGTAAACACAGAATGTGGCGCATAACTTTATTGACTTTAAGACCAACAAAGTCCCCTGTCCCCGAGGTGAAGAGGACACCTCCAGTCTATGGGTCTGGGCCCCTTGCCAGGGCCAGATATTACCTGGATTGCCATCAATACCTCCATGCTTTGTTTATGAGGTCACACGTGAAGAAGTACAAAGAGGACATCATCAAGAGGGAAGGTAGTAGAAGTATGTGATAAGAGTGATTGTTTTTTTTTTACTTGAGATTATAATTCAGTTGATATGCCATACCATATATCTACAATGTAGGATCATAGGTTTGTGTGATTTCTATGTACTTTCAGAGAAAAGGAGTTAGTGCAGGAAAAAGATGGTCCCTTGTCCCAACCGGTGGAGACAGAGGTCTTTCAGACCTTTTCCTGGAGTGAGACTCTGGCGTGGGCAGAGGAGAAGGCACCTTTGATGACCACCTGTTAGAGGGCAACCCTTCCCCAGGCCAGAAACCTCAAAGTAGACCTCATCAAAGGTAGAGAAATCACCACAATGTGAGGATTAACCCAATATCATCTTAACACTAGATGTCCAATATCAATCATTTCACAATTTTCATGTTGTATATAGTTGTACCGTTTCTACAAGTAAATTAGAAAAGTAAGTACGCCTCTGACATGTAAGCCTTGTCCGAGATAAAAGACAAAACTAAGAGAAGAAACCTTCTAATGTCTCCTCTTTTCAGAGACGACTTTCAACGTAAGAAGCAGGACCTCCTTGACAGAGGGACATGGATGGTGCTGTCAATGGCCTTGTTCACCAGCAGGCAAAATAAAATGAAGTTTGTACCAACATGCCTGGAGATGGAGCTGTGGAGGGGAGGATGCTGTGAGAAGATATTCTTCACTCTGAACTCCATGAAGAAGGTGAGATTGGCTGTTCTGATGCCACTAGAGGACATGTTAACAGGTTGAGGGTCGGCAATGATACCCAGATCATGAAGTGGAAGAAACAGGCTGAGGTAAGTGTGAGTCTTAAACATATGTAAACACAATTTGATTCAGCCTATTTCATAATTATATTATTTCATTGAATTTCTCTTGGCAGTTGTGGCTCCCAGGTCTACAGCCAATCAAGGACTAGCTACCCATCCCCCACTGCTGCTCTCACCCCCCACCCCCCACCCCATCCCCTGACATGCTGGACTCTCAGGTTCTGTTCAATAACGTGCAGCACAGCACAGTACAGTACAACTTTATTAGTCCATGTTACAGGGAACAAAGGGAATTTGTCTTTCTGAAAGGGGTTGGTCACAGATCTGCCAGTTCAGATCCAATCCCACGTTTTGTTGTCTGGCTCAGGGCTCAAACCAGTGACCTTTCAGTTACTGGACTAATTCTCTAACTTCCACCTCCTAACACTTCTAGCATGGGCTTCCTAGGCTAAGTTCCTTTTACACTATCCCATGTGTGGAGAAAACATGAGTCTGTCTCATGATCTGGTAATGAGGTAGTCCTGCCTTCAACTTCAAAATCAGTGTCACCCTCAGGTCAAGAGGGCATTACCTCTTGCTCTAATGGTCAAGACACTGGTTTTTCCCATGGGACACCTGGGTACAGATCCCGCCCATGAAATGTGAACACTTCTCCCAAGGCACCATTCCACTGCTTCCACCAATGTAGTGTTTTTTTTGCAAACAGCAACGGTGTAATGCTCCTTTCGTCTCAAACCCGGGTCTCCCTGCCCGTAGGCAAACAAATATATTGTAGTGAATTCAGGGGGTAGCCCCAAACGGGTTTTGAACCTGGGTCCATCAACTGTCAAGCCAACACCTTAAGCGTGTTAGGTTCTAAATGAACCTAGTAAAACTCAGGGACGTTTAGTAAAGCTCAAACCAAGTTTATTCACCCATTGGATCATACAGCTGCATAAGACAAAGAACATATTTCACACAAGCACTGGTATTTAACCCTTTCTCCTATGCTGAGCCCCTCCTTCCACATCTGAACAGCCAATACACCTCTGTTGCTATCCAGAAGATTAGTGATATATGTTCTTCCTCACTTCATCTAACCTGACCTCTGCCCAAATTGCTCACTCCTCCCCAACTCACGGCTGTCATGTTGACTTGTACCAGACTGTGTCTCTTCTCCTCCAATAGGATCCCTGATGACTAACAATAACATATCCTGACAGAATGGAAACGTTATACATTCCCCTCTCTCCCTCAGTGACATGAATAAGTCTATTTCATGTTTAGAAGTCAGAACCCAACAAGCGCTACGCCAAGAGGTCCGAACCTCTCGATGATGTGGCTAGGTGTTGGATTAAGGTCGCTACATTACCCCCTTCCTTGGGGAGAGCATGCCCCCGCACTTCTTTATAGCAAGTCTCTCACGTGTACACGCCTCTTTGATGGCCTCACAGGCACTATCCCACTTCTGACACCAATGTAACGAATTTGGGGATAGCTCCAACCGGGACTCGAACCCGGGTCTAGCGACTATCAAGCCAACACCTTATCCATTACACCAAGAGATCAGAAGGTGGTAATTGGTAGGTGTTGGGTTAAGCTTGCTACAGTATATACTTATATAGGGCAATGTGTGATCTGGGAGCGGCAGCACTACCACTAGTGCTCCTGACACAGCCTAACACAATCTTTACCTTCTGAACCTTAAAAACTGACCTAAAGTCAGATACATTTAGACAAACCACCATGTGAGCAGCAAGTGTAGGGTTAATGGAGTGAAGTGGGGGATGGGTAGGACCACCAGTATCAACTATATGTCTATGAATGCATTACTATTAATGCAGTACTAAAACGGATGGATGCTCTTCATCAACACCATCTCACCTGTGAAACTAGATATCAGCAATCAATCAACAAGACTAATGAAATGGAGCAAATGAAGACATTAGAACTCCTAAAGGTCAGATATTATATTCTGACACCAATTTCCTACTGGTAGATTTTGTACATGATCTGTCAATCCTGAGAGCAACGCTCTCTCTCCTCCTCTTCCCTCATCTCTCTTTGCTGGGGTGAAGTTTCCCCTAGATACAGATCTAGGATCAGCTTCCCCTCCCCCAAACCTAACAAGGATCATTAGTGGGAGGAATTTAAACCTGATCCAAAGCCAGTGTCTATTTGGGAAACTTGTCCCCTCCCCCACAACTCTACATGTGGATGCGGCTTCCTCCATCTCACCATGTTCACAAAGAAAACGGCAGTGTATTTCAGCTGTAAGTATTTTGAAGTTACTAGCTATATTATTTGAATTGAATCGACCTAGCATCATTATTATTCAACAATAACTGGGCCAATGTAGCCGTAGCAGCAGTGGGGGTTCTAGAACATTCCCAGTGGGAGGGGCCAGGCTGGGGCCAGTTGTACTGTTAGAGGGGCCAGTTACATCACACATTATTGTTGTCATGTCGTTTTCTTCACTGCATTGCAGGCATCAATAGACAAATGACCATGTTTATAATCATTCAACTATTTATTATTTGCATTTACATTTTGACATTTGCATTAAATATTCACTATCAGTCACATCAACTGTATTCTACGGTTTTTGTGGTTTCTTACAAAAAGATCTGCAAATTCATCTGGATTCAAGGCCTTTGCCCTCCTTGACTCAATACTTAATACACCTAAATTGCTTAATCTCTCATCTGACATTGTGGACCAAAGATACGTTTTCACCAGCTTTAGTGCAGAAAAACTCTGTTCACAAGAAGCGGTACTAACAGGGATTGAAACAGCTATTTTGCACAGTTTAAAGAGCTGAAAGAAAACTTATTTATAAGGCTGAATGAATAATGTTATCTCTACTACACTGGAGGGTCTCTGCATGCCACTCTGGATTTTCCTTTGTCAAATTCTTCTGAACTGATGTAGTTCATGCCCCAAGTCCTCAATATTTCATTCATACATTCTAGTAAATGGAAACAGGGACTTCTCTTTGAGAAATGCATCACTTTTGGGGTTTAGAGTTTGGACGCCATTCATTATGTCACAGTTTTTGCTAGAGAATCGTCTGTTGAGATCATTGAGCATCTGATCTAAGACAGGGTAGAAAAAGGTTGTACGAAAACTCTCTTGATCTATTTCTGAATCTGACCTCTGACCTACTGTACTGAGTACACAGTCTCCATTAAATTGAGAGCTTAGCTTTTTTGGTGGTTTTGCAGGGGGCTGTATTGCAGTATCACATTGCTCAGCTGTGTTCAACACTTCATTCCATAGGTCATCAGAAAATGACTCATCCCTGTAGTCATTCAAAGTTTGAACTAAGGCTTCAACTAAATCAACAGCCTTTGACAGGTCAAGTGATGAAGACTGTAGCATCTCTGATAGAAATGTTGCTTCTCCAAAAACGTTATGCAGTGTAACAAGGAACACAATGAATTGTAAATCTATCTGTGCAAGCAGACCTCGTGCCTCAACAGATCTGTCACCGTTGTGTTCTTGTACTATGTCTTGCAGGACTCGCTTAACGGCAGGCAATCTATCCATAATAGTATGTAGAGCCATATATCGACATGCCCAGCGAGTGTCACTTAGTCTCTGAAGCTCTCTAGGTGCACCTGGGTACATCTCTCTTTGTACGCTAAGCCATTTTTGATGCACATATGACCCAGATGTGAAGACATACAGTCTTTCTAGTAAGGAGAAGAACTTTCCTACCTCAGGGACAGCTTTGACTGTATCCACTAAAACTAAGTTTAGACAGTGTGCACTGCAGTGGAGGTAAAAGGCTTTGCTTGTTCTTTAATGCATTGCCTGGACGCCTGAATGCTGCCGCTCATAACTGAAGCACCGTCATATGCTTGGCCTACTAGGTTGGTTTTGTATTCAAGACCATGCCTTTCTAATATGTGTATGATTTAGTCAGTAAACCCTGCTGCATCTAGTGGATCAGCCGATTCAAAGTGGAGACAGCTCTCATGGACAGCTCCACTGAAATAGTACCTGAGTACTGGAGATATCTGATCCTTTTGTTTTTAACATATTTTGTTTTCCGTCTGCCATTATGCTGAAGACCTCACTGTCTTCCACTTCTTCTATCATCTCTGTTGGAACCATGTCTGCCAAACAACTCAGAACCTCATTCTGAATCCCTTTGCTTGTGTATTTTGCATTATGAATGGAAGTCAACCTTTTTTTCCACAGTTGTGTCATGCTTAGCTATTGTTTCTAGGATTGCCATGAAGTTCCCTTTATTATCAGACTCTGCAGACTCATCGTGTCCTCTTTGTGCAATGTTTTGTGTGGCTGTAAGTAGTAGTACTTCTCCTATTGTTTTAATATAGTCCCCATTTTCTTGAACCTGTTTGTTGTGTTCCTTGTTTAGGGTATTTACCAGTGTTGCATTACTTTTTACAGCTTTCTGATTGAGCCCTTGCATTAATTGCAAATCCCCCCTCTTTTTAAGTTGCCTTCTTCCAGTTGTTAAAACCTAATTTTGAATCCAATCCAGTCTCTGAGACAGGCGTATCAAAACACAGAGTCTGATTTTACTATTGTTGTACATCTGACTATTATTTATTACTACTTCTACTACATCAGGAGGAACTGTCTTTTGAACTTGGATACAGTGGATAGTGAACTGTTAGAACATGAGGATACAACCAAATGTCTCATTGGATCGGCTGGCTGGCTGGCTAGATGGCTAGCGCCATAATGACAGGCCAGGTAAAGGTGTATCATAGCTAATGTTGACTGCGCTATTTAGCCAGCTCGCTAAGTTTACCAGGGTGTTACTATAGCTACAGCCACACTATGCCAGGTAGTTACATTTTCTTTCTGGATACTTTTATTTTACCCATAGAGGTCCAGTCGGGTTTGGTTAAATAGTGATGTGGCTTTTGACTGGGTTTCAAGCCTAACTATGTAGTTTATATTACTTCAGGGAATTTTGAGCTACTATTACGTTTGCTGGCTTGTTTCTTGTTAGAGATGTATGCTAGCGTTAGTGATACCGAGGCAGGGAGAAGCTACTCACTGGCTGGACACCTAATTGCCAGCTAGCTGATAGCTGTACAGTTGTGTGTGTGTGTACATGTGTATATAAATATATATAATGGGGGGTTGGGAGGGTGAACTCAGGAGGATGGTGATTGTTTAACTAATTGTCTCTATTTTCAGGTTTCAGGGCGCCTTGGCGCTTTATCTTGGCCAGGTCGCACTTGTAAATGAGAACTTGTTCTCAACTGGCTTACCTGATTAAATAAAGGTGAAATAAAAATAAAATAAATAAAAATGCTGATTGGTTGACATTTGTGTGTGCGGGTAGGCGCTGTTGTTGACTATGAACACATCAGGAATCGTGGTCACAGACAGGCAATGGTCATACACAGGTAGGCAAACAGGCAGGTGAATCAAAACTAGGACTGAAGGCTATAACTGGTTCTCACAAACGAGCTAGGAAAAGTCTTAGTAACTAGTGGTTCTGGTGAAAAATGTCCTTTAAGTATCTCCACAATATCCCCATACGTCTTATTACCTGTTCTGTCTGGCTGTAGCAGGCTGCCAAGTAAATTAAATGTCTTTGGCCCCATTACACTAAAACATGGAGGCACAATGTTGTCCTCATCCATGTCAGTTACAAGAACAAAATATTCAAACCGTTCTGTATATGAGCTCCACTGCTCAATACTTTTATCAAACTGTCCAATGTTTCCAACAATTCCAAAAAATGTTTGTTTCTCAATAAGCTCCTGATTGTCACTCACTTCAGTATTGTCCTCAACCAAAGCAATATTTTCCTCAGTAACGTGATCTTCATTCACTTCACTCACTGACGTTTCCTCCTAAGTTCGCTCATTTAGCAGATTTAATTAAAAGGTTTGTCTTCACAGTTGAATAAATGTCCTTTCCTTTAATCACTGTATATTCCTCCTTTTTAATCAAGTTGTTTTCCCGCTCCGACGTCCGTCTCGAGTCCTTTTCTGCCGTCCATGACGATGTTAACTCTCTCTCTTAGCTAGCTAGACTATGCACTTGCCTCTGCTATCAATACACTGTGCTAACATTAGCCTAGACTGTACCACAGAAAATAACAGTTTTAAACAGTTGTAAAAACCCACTTCTTCCAGACAGAATAGTTCCTGTAGATTCAGACTTACTCATCACCAATCTGTTGTTATGTCTCGTGGGTTTAATAACCAAGTCTGTATAACAATTCAATAATGATGAGACGGGAGACAGGAATCAGTTCAACCATTTATCTGGAACGTGATCATCTCAACACATACAAACCCCCATGATGCTCTGCAGCACAACCCCAATATACAACAAATACATACATAAGTAAATGGACACGAAACAAAACTCATAGAGGAATTTAAATGTTCAGTTGTAGAAAGTAGGGCCATGGGATAGGTTCAGAAAGGTCAGTATGTTTGATAACTGGTTACAGAGGTGACATAACAAGCATAAGGTCCATTATAACACAGTGAAGTAGAGGTGGGAGCTAAAAGCAGACATTGGCAGTGAGACGGTGTGAGGAGGTCAGGGGTGAAACACTAGATCAGGACAGGTAGAAATGGCAGGGCTGGAAATAGACACAGAGACATATTCTGATCATGGCTCAGACCTGACCTGAGACACCCAAACAGAAGATGCCAAAGCAAAGTCCTGTCCAGTAGGCTATATGGGATTTCCTTTCATCAAAATACAACACAAGGAAATGTGTCCAGTGTGTGTGTGTGTGTGTCCAGTATGTGTGTGTGTGTCCAGTGTGTGTGTGTGTGTGTGTGTGTGTCTAGTGTGTGTGTGTGTGTGTGTGTGTTCAGTGTGTGTGTCCAGTGTGTGTGTGTGTGTGTGTGTGTGCAGTGTGTGTGTGTGTGTACAGTGTGTGTGTGTGTGTGTGTACAGTGTGTGTGTGTTTAATGTGTTTGTGTGTGTGTGATCACAGTGTGTGTGTGTGTACAGTGTGTGTGTGTGTGTCTATTGTGTGTGTGTGTGTGTGTGTGTGTGTGTGTGTGTCCAGTGTGTGTATTTGTCCAGTGTGTGTGTGTGTGTGTGTGTGTGTTTGTGTGTGAGTGTATGTGTGTTTGTGTGTGTCCAGTGAGTGTGTGTGTGTGTGTGTGTTACCATGGTTATTATTTACAGGGACACTGAGGAGTCAACATCATAAACCCAAAACCCTGGATAGAGGGGCTCAGTGAATGTGGAGTGGAATGTGTTCAGGTGGGTCAGTGTGTCAGAGGAGACTCTGTAGAAGGACAGAGTGCCGGCTGGCCAGTCCAGATACACTCCTACTCTGTGGGAGCTGGAGGAGGGGACGTCTATGGTAGTGGACTTCTTATTGTGCCTGGCTCTGTAACTGTTGTCAGAGCAGAACAGACTCCAGGACTTGTCATTGGCTCCAAGACAACAGTCATTAGCCCCTCCTCTCCTGCTGATTCCTTTATATGCCACTCCTATAACAGCCCCTCCCCCACTCCACTCTACCTCCCAGTAACAGTGCCCAGTCAGACCCTCTCTACACAGCACCTGACTCCAGACCTCAAATCTCTCTGGGTGATCAGGATACAGCTGCTCCTCTGTCCTACATGTCACCTTTCTGTTCTCCTTAGACAGAGAGAGGAGTATGTTTACTGTGTTTAGGTCCAGTGTGAGATCACAGGCATCTGATGGATGAAACCAGACACAATATTAGAAATCATCATCATTCACATTAGAATGTTAACTCACTTTTCACTAATTAATTTAATGTAGATGTTTCTAGGTATCAAAAGGAGACGTTAAGGTAACTTGAGACTTGTTGAATGATCATATGTTATACTGTATGGTAATATAAAACACACTTATTCCCATTAATTACACACACACACACACACACACATCCTGAACAAACACAAACACACACACACACTGGACACACATACACATCCTGAACACACACACACACACTTACACTGAACACACACACGCACACACACACACACACTGGACACACACACGAACACGCCACACACACACACACAGACACACACATTGTCAAAGCAACTCTTTGTAAACTTTGGTGTCCCTGATTTGTGCTTCTGTAGAACTACAGCTGATATGTAATATGACCAAGTAAGTAATGACGGTGGTCTTTGACTTTGACTTCACTTGAATTAAGACTTATTCTTAGTCATATTCTTCACAGCAGTCAACACTCACATTTTCTAAGTCCAGGTTTCATTCTGTTCTCTCCACCATGTTCCACACTGTAGCGGTAAGCAGAAGAACAGACAGTCATTGAGGGATACACCTGAACTCACACACACACATACAGTCAGCATATAACTTTGTCCAAGTGTGTGTGTGTTTCCAGTGTGTGTGTGTGTGTTTCCTTTTTGTGTGTGTGTGTGGGGCCAGTGTGTGTGTGTGTGTGTGTGTCCAATGTGTGTGTTTGTCCAGTGTGTGTGTTTCCAGTGTGTGTTCCCTTTTTGTGTGTGTGTGTGGGGCCAGTGTGTGTGTGTGTGTGTGTGTCCGGTGTCTGTCCAGTGTGTGTGTGTGTATGTCAAGTGTGTGTGTTTGTGTGTCCAGTATGTGTGTGTGTCCAGTGTGTGTGTGTGTGTGTTCAGTGTGTTTGTCCAGTGTGTGTGTCTGTCCAGTGTGTGTGTCCTGTGTGTGTGTGTGTCTGTGTGTCCAGTGTGAGTAAGTCTGTGTGTTTGTGTCCTTTGTGTGTATGTGTCCAGTGTGTGTGATTACAGTGTGTGTGTGTGTGTGTGTGTGTGTTTGTGTGTGTCCAGTGTGTTTGTGTTTGTGTGTGTCCAGTGTGTTTTTGTGTGTGTGTGTGTGTGTGTCCAGTGTGTGTGTGTGTGTGTGTGTGTGTGTGTGTGTGTGTGTGTGTGTCCAGTGTGTTTTTGTGTGTGTCCGGTGTGTGTCCAGTGTGTTTGTGTGTGTGTGTGTGGGTGGATCCAGTGTGTTAGTGTGTGTTGGTTCAGTTTGTGTGAGTATGTGTGTGTCCAGTGTGTGTGTGTCCATTTGTGAGTGTGTGTGTGTGTGTGTGTCCAGTGTGTGTGTGTGTGTGTCCAGTGTGTGTGTGTGTGTGTGTGTGTGTGTGTCCAGAGTGTGTGTGTGTCTGTGTCCTTTGTGTGTATGTGTCCAGTGTGTGTTTGTCCAGTGTGTGTGTATTTCCAGTCTGTGTGTGTCCAGTGTGTTTGTGTTCATTGTGTGCACTTGCATGTGTGTCCAGTGTATATGTGTGTCCAGTGTGTGTGTGTGTGTGTGTTTGTGTCCAGTGTGTGTGTGTGTGTGTGTGTGTGTGTGTGTGTGTGTGTGTGTGTGTGTGTGTGTGGGTCCAGTGTGTGTGTTTGTCCAGTGTGTGTGTTTGTCCAGTATGTGTACTGTACACACAAACACACACATATTGGACACATACACACACACACACTGGACCCCCACACACACTGGACACACACACACACACACACACACACTGGACACACACACAAAAACACACACACAAACACTGGACACACACACACTGGACACACACACACACACACACACACAGGACCCATGCAGTGGACACACACACACACACACAGTCTTTATATAACTTTGTCCAAGTGGTGGTCAGAATGTTTGTCTTAACTAGCCTGATAACTCCAACATGTCTGATATGAACATTGACATAAACCCTCTACATACTTGAGTTTCTCCAGTCTGCAGTGTGGATCCTCCAGTCCAGCAGAGAGCAGTCTGACTCCTGAGTCTCCTGGGTGATTGTAGCTCAGGTCCAGCTGTCTCAGGTGTGAGGGGTTTGACTTCAGAGCTGAGACCAGAGAAGCACAGCCTTCCTCTGTGACTAGACAGCCTGACAGCCTGCAAAGAGTCAAATCATATTAAAACCACACTGCTATTCTTTGGTGGTGAAAATAGTGGCAGTATATATTTTCTACATATTAAGATACATCAGTGTCCTGAAACCTGACATATCTATTCATAAATTCATGTATCATTATTAGAAATTATCATAATATTGCTTGTAGAGAGAAACATGTATAGTACAAATATTTGAGTAAACTGACCAGAGCAGTTTAAAAAGCAGTTTCAGTCAAAAGACAGACAGTGAGGTATCAGATTTAGATTGTATTGAGTATACAGTCCACACCATATATATTTTGACAGTGAAGCTAACATTTTAAATGTGGCTCTATACTCCAGCATTTTGGATTTCAGATGAAATGTTTCATATGAGGTGACAGTATATAATGTCACCTTTTATTTGAGGGTATTTTAATACATATCCGTTTCACCATTTAGAAATTAAAGCACTTTTTTTCTGTGAGTAGATAACACGTTTCTAAACACTACTAAATTAATCCTGATGATGCCTTGATTAAGAATAATCATGAATGAATCATGAATAATAATGAATGAGAAAGTTGCAGAGGCTACAACAAAACATGCTAACCTCTCACCATTACCAATAACAGAGGGGGTATGATCCTTGTTCCTCTGTAACTTTCTCATTCATCATCATTCACCATTCATTCATGATTATTCATAATCATGGTAGCATCCACATGAATGTAGAAGTGTTCAGAAACATCTTCTATTCTTACTGACAATACAAGTGAAGTGACTCCAAAATGACAGGACATTATTCACCATTCAGTTTCTACTGGGAAAAACATCATCCAAAACACAACCAAGACAAACTGCAAATGCATTCAACAAGTTTGTAGAATCACAAGCTTGATGTAATCACTGCAGGTAAGGAATATGGGACCAAATACTAAACTTATGACTACTTTAATACAATATAAGTGAATATGTCCAAATTATTAACTTTTTCAAATGGGAGAACTAGATACATAAAGTGCTTTCATTTCTAAACAGTAACACAGATATGTATGAAAATATCCTCAAATAAAAGGTGACATTATATACTGTCACCTAATATGAAACATTCTATCTCAAATCCAAAATGCTGGAGCATAGCACCAAATGTAAAACTGTAAGCTTCACTGTCCAAACACATATGGTGTGGACTATGTGTGCCTGGTAAACACATGTGGATCTGGTGAACAGTTATCACTTGTTGACCAACTACAGGAATACTGACCTCAGAGTCTCCAGTTTACAGTGGGGATTCCCCAGTCCAGCAGAGAGCAGCTTCACTCCTGAATCCTTCAGGTCATTGTTACTCAGATCCAGCTCTCTCAGGTGTGAAGGGTTTGACTTCAGAGCTGAGACCAGAGAAGCACAGCCTTTCTCTGTGACTCCACAGCCTGACAGCCTGACAAAGAGATCATCATGATTTCACAAACACACTGTTAATTTAACACCAGTAGTGTAGAAGGACAATGGCAGATGAATTTGGTTTATTCTCTTAAACAACATATAGATTCATCTTCCGTCTCCTAGAATGGTATACAAATGTGAACATCAATGCATTGATTCAATGTTTTTCAGTATATATTATATACATATTATAATACATATATTTATCTAAACTGAAAATTTCTTCCTGATCATTAGTACTTAAATGTCATTTTATATACTCACAGAGCAGCTCTGGAGGCTTTGACCACTGGCAGCAGCCTCAGAAGACCTTCCTCTGATCTAGAGTATTGCTTCAGGTCAAACACATCCAGCTCCTTTTCTGAAGTCAGCAACACAAAGACCAGAGCTGACCACTGTGCAGGTGAAAGTTTGGCTTCTGAGAGACTTCCTGAGCTCAGGTAGCTTTGGATCTCCTTCACTAGAGAATGGTCATTCAGTTCATTCAGACAGTGGAACAGATTGATGCACCTCTCTGGAGAGGGATTCTCCCTGATCTTCTCCTTGATGTACTTGACTGTTTCTTCATGGCTCTGTGAGCTGCTTCTTGTCTTTGTCAGTAGACCTCGTAAGTGCTTCTGATTGGACTCCAGTGAGAGGCCCAGAAGGAAGCGGAGGAACAGGTCCAGGTTTCCTGTCTCACTTTGTAAGGCTTTATCCACAGCACTCTTGTAGACAGTAACTTCAGTAACTTGAGGTTCAGCCATTAGATTCTCATTGTTGTTGATGAATGAGAGGAACACATATACAGCAGCCAGAAACTCCTGAATGCTCAGATGCACGAAGCAGTACACCTTGTCCTGGTACAGCACACATTCCTCTTTAAAGAGCTGTGTGCACAATCCTGAGTACACTGAGGCTTCATTGACATCAATGCCAGCCTCTTTCAGGTCTTCTTCATAGAAAATCAGATTGCCCTTCACAAGCTGTTGAAAAGCCAGTTTTCCCAGTGACAGAATGCTCTCTTTATTCCAGTGTGGACCTGTCTCTTCTTTCCCAAGATACTTTTCATTCTTCTGTTTGGTATGAAACTCCACAAGGTGTGAGTACATCTCAGTCAGAGTCTTGGGCATCTCTTCTCTCTTATGTTTCAACATGTGTTCAAGGACTATTGCAGAAATCCAACAGAAGACTGGAATGTGGCACATGATGTGGAGGCTCCTTGATGTCTTTATGTGTGAGATGATTCTGCTGGCCAGGTCTTCATCACTGAATCTCTTCCTGAAGTACTCCTCCTTCTGTGGGTCATTGAACCCTCGTACCTCTGTCACCTGGTCAACACACCCTGGAGGGATCTTATTGGCTGCTGCAGGTCGGGTAGTTATCCAGAGGAGAGCAGAGGGAAGCAGATTTCCCTTGATGAGATTTGTCAGCAGAACATCCACTGAGGTTGACTCTGTGACGTCCCAACAGATCTTGTTCTTCTGGAAGTCTAGGGGCAGTCGGCACTCATCCAGACCATCAAAGATGAACAGAACGTTGTACTTGTCGTAGTTGGAGATTCTTGATTCTTTGGTTTCCATTGAGAAGTGATTGAGAAGTTCAATCAAAGTTTGTTTTTCACCTTTCATCAAATTCAGCTCCCGAAAAGGGAATGAAAATACAAATTGGACATCCTGATTTGCTTTTCCTTCAGCCCAGTCCAGAATGAACTTCTGCACAGAGACTGTTTTTCCAATGCCAGCGACTCCCTTTGTCAGCACAGTTCTGATAAGTTTGTCTTGTCCAGTTAAAGGTTTGAAGATGTCGTTACATTTGACTGCAGTCTCTGGTCTTGCTTGTTTCCTGGTTGTTGTCTCAATCTGTCTCAGCTCATGTTCATTATTGACCTCTCCTGTTCCACCCTCTGTGATGTAGAGCTCTGTGTAGATCCTATTGAGAAATGTTGGGTTTCCTTGTTTAGCGATCCCCTCAAATACACATTGAAACTTCTTCCTTAGATTAGATTTGAGTTCACGTTGGCAAATCACAGCAAGCTCATCTGAATCTAGAAATAACACAGAGGATATTAATATTACGTCTGTTTTAATGCCTACAGTATTCTAGGACTGTTATAACATTTTAAATTATAATACTTTATTCTCTTAACTGACTGTATTAATGTTTTCATAATGCATTACAGACTGGTGAGACTGATTATAGTATTATTGGTTCTCTCTCTCTCTCTCTCTCTAAATTAATCACCACAACACATCCCTGCTGCTACTTGATGAGGTCACTAGGTGTTGTGTTAAGGCTGCTACAATATCATTGAGTTACACAGCTACTTTAGCTGTACTTTAGCTACAGCTTTTAAATGTTCTAAAACAGCATTCAACATGAGGCAGACAGCTCTTACATTTCTCCAGTGTGTCAGCAAGCTCCTTCTGGTTCATTTTCCTCAGGACGTGCAGTGTGATCTTCAGAGCCCCCTCTCTGGCACTGCTCTCCTGCTTCTCATCTTCAGCATCCACCACTTCCTTATCCTGCTTCTGACTCTCAAAGCCTTCTGGGAGTTCTGGACTAAGAATCCTCTTGAACATCTTCAGCTCGTTCTTCACAAATGTCATAATATTCTCTTCAAGCAACTGAAATAAATCAAGTAAATAAGTTAAGCAAGAGACTAAATGCTTTCTCATTAACACATGAATGAATGATTGACAGATCAACTTTACTTGAGGTAAACTAAAACAAATGTACATAACAGGACCACATACACTGAATATGGAGGTCAGGTCTGTTTGATGACTCTGGGAAGACTGACCACTGAGAATCTCTGACTCTGATATCTCCTGTTGGTTTCTGTGGACAAAACATGAGATTACATCTCCTCATCCAGGGAGTGCACACACACACACACACACACACACACACACACACACACACACACACACACACACACACACACACACACACACACACACACACACACACACACACACACACACACACACACACACAAACACACACACACACACACACACACACACACACTCACACACACACACACACACAGGGAGGGAATGTAGTGTTTGTTTAATATTGTTTCAGGACTATGAAAATGGAAAAAAGGTTTAGCCTATGGATTATGAAAACAACAAAAATAAATGGGAAAATGGGAGAGGAGAAATGACTAGAGACAGTGTTGTTTAACTCACTGACCATGACCCATGAGTTCTTCTTACCTTTGTTCAGTAGAAAAGTCTCCCTCTCTAAAGTTTAAAGGTTGATCCATAGACCAGTCACTCTTCATGGACACACAGCTGGGTACAGGGGAGGCTGGTCTCTCCTGCTTGATTGGACTTCAACACAACAGAGACAAACATTACTCATCTACTCTGAGCTCAGATTTGGAAACATAACAAGAGTTTCAATCACTTAATGGCTTCATTTCAGAGAGACAAATGTTTTTTTTTGCAAAATGCTATATATCTAATTAACTCTCAGAAAATTTAGTAGTAATGCTAGATTTTACACAGTTAAATGTAACAAATACAGTGGGGAAAAAAGTATTTAGTTAGCCACCAATTGTGCAAGTTATCCCACTTAAAAAGATGAGATAGAGGCCTGTAATTTTCATCATAGGTACACGTCAACTATGACAGACAAAATGAGGAAAAAAATCAAGAAAATCACATTGGAATTTATTTGCAAATTATGGTGGAAAATAAGTATTTGGTCAATAACAAACTTTTCTCAATACTTTGTTATATACCCTTTGTTGGCAATGACACAGGTCAAACGTTTTCTGTAAGTCTTCACAAGTTTTCACACACTGTTGCTGGTATTTTGGCCCATTCCTCCATGCAGATCTCCTCTAGAGCAGTGATGTTTTGGGGCTGTCGCTGGGCAACACGGACTTTCAACTCCCTCCAAAGATTTTCTATGGGGTTGAGATCTGGAGACTGGCTAGGCCACTCCAGGACCTTGAAATGCTTCTTACGAAGCCACTCCTTCATTGCCCGGGCGGTGTGGTTGGGATCATTGTCATGCTGAAAGACCCAGCCACGTTTCATCTTCAATGCCCTTGCTGATGGAAGGAGGTTTTCACTCAAAATCTCACGATACATGGCCCCATTCATTCTTTCCTTTACACGGATCAGTCGTCCTGGTCCCTTTGCAGAAAAACAGCCCCAAAGCATGATGTTTCCAACCCCATGCTTCACAGTAGGTATGGTGTTCTTTGGATGCAACTCAGCATTCTTTGTCCTCCAAACACAACGAGTTGAGTTTTTACCAAAAAGTTCTATTTTGGTTTCATCTGACCATATGACATTCTCCCAATCCTCTTCTGGATCATCCAAATGCACTCTAGCAAACTTCAGACGGACCTGGACATGTACTGGCTTAAGCAGGGGGACACGTCTGGCACTGCAGGATTTGAGTCCCTGGCGGCGTAGTGTGTTACTGATGGTAGGCTTTGTTACTTTGGTCCCAGCTCTCTGCAGGTCATTCACTAGGTCCCCCCATGTGGTTCTGGGATTTTTGCTCACCGTTCTTGTGATCATTTTGACCCCATGGGGTGAGATCTTGCGTGGAGCCCCAGATCGAGGGAGATTATCAGTGGTCTTGTATGTCTTCCATTTCCTAATAATTGCTCCCACAGTCGATTTCTTAAAACCAAGCTGCTTACCTATTGCATATTCAGTCTTCCCAGCCTGGTGCAGGTCTACAATTTTGTTTCTGGTGTCCTTTGACAGCTCTTTGGTCTTGGCCATAGTGGAGTTTGGAGTGTGACTGTTTGAGGTTGTGGACAGGTGTCTTTTATACTGATAACAAGTTCAAACAGGTGCCATTAATACAAGTAACGAGTGGAGGACAGAGGAGCCTCTTAAAGAAGAAGTTACAGGTCTGTGAGAGCCAGAAATCTTGCTTGTTTGTAGGTGACCAAATACTTATTTTTCACCATAATTTGCAAATAAATTCATTAAAAATCCTACAATGTGATTTTCTGGATTTTCTTTCTCAATTTGTCTGTCATAGTTGACGTGTACCTATGATGCAAATTACAGGCCTCTCTCATCTTTTTAAGTGGGAGAACTTGCACAATTGGTGGCTGACTAAATACTTTTTTTCCCCACTGTAACTACATTTTTAATAAAGAACTGTACAAATGATACACTTGTGACATCAATATTTAAATATTGTAAAATAATAATTCAATACAGTAATATGAGATCTGTATGTAAAACATTTACATTTGATATTTTAGTCATTTAGCAGATTTTTTTATTCAGGGTCCGGATTCCCAAAAGCATCTTAAGACCAAGTTCATCATTAGAATCTTCGTAGGAGCATTGTTAAATCTCTGAGCTGTTTCCCAAAACCATCGTTATTAACGTTGCACTTGAAAACGCTCATATTCTAACACCTGCCTCAGACCACTTGTAGAACAGCCAAGTGCGTCGTTAGATGCTTTTTTGCCCTCCCGCATCACTTTATACACAGAAGATCTCCGCTAAACATAGAATCACATGGTTTATCCGTCTCTTTTTGACCACAGATAAATTCAGAACAAAGTTGACTACAAATACAAAGTTGCCAATGTCTTTGCAATTGATTCAAACAAGGGAAGTACACAAATTATGCTTCAAATGAAAACCGAAATGACTGCATTAAATATACAGTAGGCTATAGGCCTATTTCAATCATATTGAAATATATTCAATGTTCAATGTATTTAGTTTTATTTTGCTACTTGTAGGCTACTGTCTGTAATTTGTCTCAATATATTTCATGATGTGTAGCCTAACATGTGCCCAATGATGTGCCGAATCTGTGATTTAGTGCATTTTTATTGTGTAAGCATTAGAATAATCTACCTCAATATTTGCAGCCGTAGGTGTAATATCTTTCTAGAAGCTGATCCGTGGTCAGTATTGTGAAATAATTATAATGTTAAGGAAATATTTGAATGGAGAAAGCTGATCCAAGAGCAGCGCTCCCTTTCTTTCGATCCTATCAGTATCGATACATGTTCCACCGGACGTGATACCTTGTCGTGCTGCTGATCCAGTTTCTACTGGTCTGCCTGCGGATCTGGAACTCTGACCTGTTCAACAGACGTGCGACCTTGTCCCGAACCTGCTGTTTCGACCCTCTCTCTCTCCCCCTCTCCTTCTCTCTCTCTACGACACCTGCTGTCTTGACCTCTGAATGCTCGGCTATGAACAGCCAACTGACATTTACTCCTGAGGTGCTGACGTGTTGCACCCTCTATAACCACAGTGATTATTATTTGACCCTGCTGGTCATCTATGAACATTTTAAAATTTTGAAAAACGATCTGAACTTAATGGCCATATCCTCTTATAATCTCCCCCGGCACAGCCAGAAGAGGACTGGTCACCCCTCAGAGCCTGGTTCCTCTCTAGGTTTCTTCCTAGGTTCCTGCCTTTCTAGGGAGTTTTTCCTAGCCACAGTGCTTCTACATCTGCATTGCTTGCTCTTTGGGGTTTTAGACTGGGTTTCTATATAAGCACTTGGTGACAACTGCTGATGTAAAAATTTTATTCTGGGAACGCATATGAAGCAGACCAGGCCAGGGTTTGGGGTTTGGAAGTCAATGAGAGGCACAAGACGACCATTAGACCCAATGACGTATTTCTGTGCATGAGCTTAAAATCAAATCAAATTGTATTTCTAACATGCGCCGAATACAACAGTGGTACACTTTACCGTGAAATGCTTACTTATGAGCCCTTCCCCAACAATGCAGTTAAAAAGTCACAAAAATTTGCTAAATTAAAAAAGGAAATAGTAACATAATAAAATAACAATAATGAGGCTATAAGGAGTACCAGTACTGAGTCAATGTGCAGGGGTACCAGGAAGTTGAGGTAATAACTAGACTATATACAAGGAGTACCAGTACTGAGTCAACGTGCAGGGTACCAGGAAGTTGAGGTAGTAATGAGGCTATAAGGAGTACCGAGTCAATGTGCAGGGGTACCAGGAAGTTGAGGTAATTGAGGTAATATTTTACATGTAGGTAGGGGTAAAAGTGACTAGGCAATCAGGACAGAGATTTCATCTCCTCATACAGGGAGTGCACACACACACACTGACAGACACACACACACACACACACACACACACACACACACACACAGGGAGTGTTGTGTTTATTTAATATTGTTTTAGGACTATGAAAATGGAAAAAAGGATTAGCCTATGGATTATGAAAACAACCAAAATAAATGGGAAAATGGGAGAGGAGAAATGACTAGAGACAGTGTTGTTTAACTCACTGACCATGACCCATGAGTTCTTCTTACCTTTGTTCAGTAGAAAAGTCTCCCTCTCTGAATTTTAAAGGAGGATTCATAGACTGGTCACTCTTCATGGATACAAAGCTGGGTACAGGGGAGGCTGGTCTCTCCTGCTTGATTGGACTTCAACACAACAGAGACAAACATTACATCTCTCATCTACTCTGAGCTCAGATGGGGAATCATGAGAAGAGTTTCATTCCAAAACGCTATATATCCATTTTCAGAAATGTTCGTAAAGTAGCTTTTGTTGTTTAAAGAAATTATGAAAGAGATTGGATACATGTATTTGTTTAAAATCTATCACTTAACGGTTTCATTTCAGAGAGACAAATAATCATGTTTTTTGCCTAATGCTACATATCTGCCTCACTCTCAGAGAAATAAGTAGTACTACTAGGTTTTACACAGTAAATATATATATCTGCCTCACTCTCAGATAAATAAGTAGTACTGATAGGTTTTACACAGTAATAATATATATCTACCTCACTCTCAGAGAAATAAGTAGTACTGCTAGGTTTTACACAGTAATAAAATATATCTGCCTCACTCTCAGAGAAATAAGTAGTACTGCTAGGTTTTACACAGTAATAATATATATCTGCCTCACTCTCAGAGAAATAACTAGTACTGCTAGGTTTTACACAGTAATAATATATATCTGCCTCACTCTCAGAGAAATAACTAGTACTGCTAGGTTTTACACAGTCAAATGTGACCGACCGGCTCGATTCGGTCTTATGTAGCAAAATTTGAAATGGTGTTTTTTTTACATTGGATAAAAGTAGAGACTCGGCTAGAAAAAGGTATATCATACACTACAGTTGAGGAACAATGGGAAAGTAATTCTACTTTGAAAGATGATAAACTTGTAACCTCACTTTTGAGAAAATGGCATTTGAATGTTTTGGTTCACCTACTGGAGAGCTCTTCTTTATCTACAGTGGTGTTACTTTGGCAGATAATGTCACCCATCTAAATAAATAGTATATATATATAGTTAACTAAATGTATGGTGTTTTTGGTTTATGTCAGTTTCATTGTTTGTAAATGCTATAAATGGTTATTATATGGTTGTAAGTGGTAAAATGAACTAGAAAGTCATATTTTGCAATTCTGAGTAATTACTACTTTAGTAAGGATATACTTTATTCAGTACTACTGCAGTTGCTAAATAATTCCAATAGATGGCAGCATAAGACCACGAATGACATTTCAGAAGCTCAGTTTAGTTTTCTCCCTGGATACACCACCACTCCCCCTCACAGGAAAACTCCTGCAAACGCTTTTTACTGTCCCTTTCCACACTGCTAACGCAAGAGGAACGACTGAAAAAGCATTTAACAGATTACTGTGAAGTAATATAATGATGATTCATGTTTATTATTACCTGTTTTTATGCTCATGTTTTGAAATTATACTTCATTACTATAAAGATTATCAATAAGCCTGAACATTAATTTAGTCACCTCTGGTTGAGAAAAACATATTTTCCTAGTACATTCATTGTCAGATTCATCAACCAGCAGTGAGCACTCTGCCTTCTAGCACAAGTGAGGGGCATGTTGAGGTACATTTGCTAACCGGGAGGGTTGCACGATCTAATTTATTGGCGGGCTGGAAGACGCACTCTTGTCTTTTCTATTCCGAGGTTGTTTAATCGTAATATTAGATATTTAAAAATGCATGTATACTAGGGTTGAGGTTGGAGCATCTGACTAGTGATTATTTACCCGGGGTTCAACACATGCTATAGTCACAATTTAATTGCTCTTCCAAAAGCATCACAGGCCTAATACGAGATATATAGCTAACTAAAGTAATGAGTGACCATTTCAGAAAATAATGGGACATATAGTATTTGGTTGCATGCTATTTTATGTTAATCATATTGCTGCTTGTAGCCTATAACTGATGCTTCGTGGTCTTATGCTGCCATCTATTGGAAATATTTAGCTATTAAAAGTTATTAATTCACGTACAGACATTGGTGAGGCAGCTGAGAAATAAAGTGTATTAGATCAGTCTCAATCCTGCCCCACGCCAATTGCTGGACATTCACACAGAGGTTACTAGGTCACCCAATTCAAACCACATTTGAAAAATAAAACAAATGTGTCTTATTTATCAAGTGTTCTGTCTTGCTATTATACATATAATAAAATAACAACAAAATAATCAAAACACTATTTAATACTATAATTGTATTTACTAAGATAATATTATTACTAAAATAGTTTCTAAAAGTGTTCTAGGCAACCCTACCCTAGAATTAGGGGTTAGGGTTACGGCTAAAATAGGTTATAAGTAGGGTAAGAGTTTCTGTATAGCACTTTGTGACATCTGCTGGTGTAAAAAGGGCTTTATAAATACATTTGATTGATTGTTAGGTTTAGGGTTTTTATGGCAAAAAACAGTATGGGTTTATGGCACTATTGCGCCTCCCTTTGGCCATCTGTGGGTACTACATAACTCATTCATTAAATTTTTTACATTTTTACATATTTAGCAGACGCTCTTATCCAGAGCGACTTACAGTTAATGAGTACATACATTTTCATACTGGCCCCCCGTGGGAAACGAACCCACAACCCTGGCATTGCAAGCGCCATGCTGTACCAACTGAGCTATATGACACTTGCTAGGCTCATAATCTGAGGTAGCAACTGTGTCAGATCTACAAATCCATTAGCTAGACCACCCGATTAGACAACAATCACCCCATTATATCCATTTGGTTTGCAACTCAGTGAACCTGCGCAGCATTCGCTCAATTTGATGCCTACGAACGAAGATTTTAATGCATATCAAATTACCCAGCAGCCATTTAGAAACAACAAGTCATCAGAAAAATTGTTATTTCTTAATAAAAAAAATTCTTCTGGCTGTTTAAATCTGCCACATCTTGAAAAAGAGGACAGGGACATGCGTTTTGTTTAGATTGTACACTTTTTTCTTAAAACAAATATGTTTAACCATGACCAGAAAATGTTTAACGTTTGATGACTTTGCGCCAGACAACTCCTATTAGACTGTGGCTCACCACAACATGTACTCAGGTTAACATTGAGCGCACTCACCAAGTAACCGTAACCTTGTTAATAATAAGTTACCTGAGGTAAACCTACAGGGTTGACGCTTGCCAAGTAGCCGTAACCTTGTTAACAATAACTTACCTGAGGTAAACCTACAGGGTTAACGCTCACCAAGTAGCAGTAACCTTGTTAATAATAAGGTTAACGCTCGCCAAGTAGCCGTAACCTTGTTAATAATAAGTTACCTGAGGTAAACCTACAGGGTTAACGCTCGCCAAGTAGCCATAACCTTTATTTTATTTATTATTATTATTATTATTTTTATTTTTTCGGGGGGATGGATCAGCTTAATATTGCAGATAGATTGTATCTTCTATCAATGTAATTGTCTGCATCACTTCCAATCCCCCATGTTTTATTTTTATTTTTTATATATATATTCCCCTTTATTACTTTTCAACCCCACCATCCTTTCCCTACTTGGAGTAAATTAGTGAACAACAATGCCCAGGCCTCTACTTCCAGTCTATACTTACTATCTACACCTTATGGACAGAGTTAATTTTACATTTGCTAACAACACAGTATGCTTACATTATTAGCTATCTTTGTTATTATTTGTTGTTATTTGTTATTAGTCCCATCCTTCAACTCTATTCAATACCTCCCATCTATCTCTTAACACCATCCATATAGGATTTCTATTTGCCATATATATTTCAACCGTACTGTGATGTTTTACAAAAGTTCTGAACCTTTCTATTCTCATTGCTTCTACAGATTGTGAATTAAAAATAAACATTTTTGCTAAAAGTATTATTATATTATTGATTGATTGACTATGACTTTTCAGATCACCCAGTAATGCTATCTGCAAGGTTAGTTCCAGGTAAATATTGCAATCCTTTAGCCATTCCTGGACCTGTGTCCAAAAACAAGCTACAAATGGACAGAACCAAAACAAATGATCTAATGATTCTATCTCTTCACAGCAAAATCTGCAGAGCTGGGAAGATTGTATCCCCCATATAAATAACATTCTATTGGTAGCAAGAATTTTATATAATAATTTAAATTGAAAGATTCTAATTTTTGAATCCGGTGTCGTTTTGCGTGTCAGTTCATAAACACTATGCCATGGGATCGGTACGTCAAAGATCTCTTCCCAACTATTTTGCAATCTATATGGGACTGCTGTCAATCCTTTGGTCCTTAAGTGAAACTGATATACTTTTTTATTTATCACAGTTTTCCTTAACCAATTATGTTCTTTAATGCAAGGCCGACAGACAAGTTCCTTACTTTCTCCCCCTTCAACTTTCCTCTTCCACTTTTGCGGTAAGGCTGCAATTATTTGGTTGTAATTTTGGGTAGAGCAGACATTTCCATATGTTTTTGTTAGCTGCATGTGCGACATAACTCCACCAGTCCTACCGATGATATCATTTACGAAGATTATACCTTTTTTAAACATTCTGTCAAAAAATAAAGGTTTTTTGTCAATTAGTATATTTGAATTTAACCATAATATTTGTTGCATTATTTGTTCTGTCGTTTCTGGAGGATTAAATTGAAATTGCAACCAACTTTCTATGGCTTGTTTTAGAAATAGTGACATTTGGGAGATTATTTCCTTTTCAAATAACTGAAAGTGAGAGGTTGTAATCTGAATAAAGGGAAAAAGGCCTTTCTTGAACAGTGGGTGAGACAATCTTACTAATTTGCTTGAGAACCAGTTCGGATTTAAGTATAACTTTTGGATGACTGAAGATTTTAGTGATAGGTCTAATGCTTTAATATTTAATAATTTCTGTCCTCCGAATTCATATTCATTATATAAATATGCTCTTTTAATTTTGTCTGGCTTGCCGTTCCAAATAAAATTGAATATTTTTTTCTCATATAATTTAAAAAACTGTTTGCTAGGCGTAGGCAAGACCATAAGCAAATAGGTAAACTGGGATAATACTAAAGAGTTAATCAGGGTGATTTTTCCACAAATTGACAGGTATTTTCCTTTCCATGGTAGTAAGATCTTATCTATTTTTGCTAACTTTCTATTAAAATTGATTGAAGTGAGATCATTTATTTCCTTTGGGATATGTATTCCGAGTATATCCACATCACCATCAGACCATTTTATTGGTAAACTACATGGTAATGTAAAATTTTTATTTTTTAGTGATCCAATACGTAATATAGTACATTTGTCATAATTTGGTTTTAATCCAGAGAGGTTAGAAAATGTATCTAGATCCTCTATGAGGCTGTGGAGGGATTCTAGTTGTGGATCTAAAAGAAAACATGAATCATCTGCGTACAATGACACCTTTGTTTTTAAGCCCTGTATTTCTAATCCTCTGATATTATTATTGGATCTGATTTTAATAGCTAACATCTCGATGGCCACAATAAATAGATATGCCGATAGTGGACAACCTTGTTTCACTCCTCTTGACAGTTTGAAACTTTCTGAGAAATAGCCATTATTTACTATTTTACACCTAGGGTTACTATACATGATTTTGACCCATTTTATAAGAGATTCTCCAAAATTGAAATGCTCCAGGCATTTATATATAAATTCCAGTCGAACTTTATCAAATGCCTTTTCGAAGTCTGCTATGAATAGCAGGCCTGGTTTCCCATATTTTCCATAGTGTTCTATTGTTTCCAATACTTGCCTTATATTATCTCCAATGTATCTTCCATGTAAAAAACCTGTCTGATTAGAATGAATAATATCCGACAATACCTTTTTAATTCTATGCGCTATACATTTTGCTAGGATTTTTGCATCACAACACTGAAGTGTAAGGGGCCTCCAATTTTGTAAATGGACTGGATCTTTATATTTTCCACTTGTATCCTGTTTCAGTAATAATGAGATCAGACCTTCTTCTTGAGTGTCAGATAATCTACCATTTACATAGGAGTGGTTAAAACATGCTAATAACGGTCCTCTTAGTATAGGTTTGGTATACCTCGATTGGTATGCCATCCAACCCTGGAGTTTTCCCGGACTTAAAGTCTTTAATTGCATCCAGAAGTTCCTCCTCTGTAATTTCACCTTCACATGAGTCTTTCTGTGTGGCTGTTAATTTGACATTATCAATAGGAAAAAAATCTCTACAATTAGCTTCAGTTAGAGGAGATGGAGGCGACTGAAAAGAAAACATATGCTTAAAATACTTTGTTTCTTCCTTCAAAATATCATTAGGTGAATTATGGGTGACTCCGTCAATTGTAACCAGTTTCATTAAGTTCTTTTTGGTAGCATTCCTATGTTGAAGATTAAAAAAGAATTTTGTGCATTTTTCCCCATATTCCATCCAGTTTGCTTTATTTTTATAATATATTACACTTGATCTTTCTTGAATAAGTTTTTCCATTTCTTTTTGTTTTTCCTCTAATTTATTCTGAGCCTCTATGTTACAGTTTTTATTGCCATCTATCTGTTCTGTTAGACTTTCTATTTCCTTTCTTAGTATAAACTCTTTTGACCTAAATTGCTTTTGTTTTCGAGATGAGTACTGAATTGCATGGCCTCTAAAGGCACATTTAAAGGTGTCCCATACAATAAGGGGATTCGCTGTACCTATGTTATGTTGGAAAAAGTCAGTTATAAATTCCTTTGTTCTAATTATAAATAAATTATCATCTAATAGGCTTTGATTAAATTTCCAATATCCTCGCCCACGTGGAAATTCAGTCAGAGTAATGTATATGCCTATTATATGATGGTCCGACCGCATTCTGTCCCCTATCAACACTTTTTTTACTTTTGGTGCCAACGAGAATGAGATAAGAAAGAAGTCAAGACGACTAGCTTGATTCAGTCTCCGCCATGTATATCTCACTAGATCAGCATATTTAAGCCTCCATATATCTACTAGTTCTAATGTATCCATGACATTCACAATTTCCTTAAGAGCATGTGGGTGATTGTTTGTGGTGTGATTTCCTTTTCGGTCCATTGAGCTATTTAAAACAGTATTATAATCCCCCACCATAATAATATTGTCTTGAGTTGCTTGCAGGCTTGATAATTTATTATATATATTGTCAAAGAATTGTGGATCATCATTATTTGGTCCGTAAAGGTTAATGAGCCATATCTGTTTATGGTCCAATACCATATTTAAAATAATCCATCTACCTTGCGTATCTATTTGGACAATTTGCACATTCGGATCGAAATTACTATTAATTAATATCATCACCCCTTTTGAATTTCTTTGCCCATGGGAGAAGTATATTTCCCCCCCCCCATTCTTTTTTCCACGCTACTTCATCTCGAATTGTTGAATGAGTTTCCTGTATACAATATATATTATATTCCTTCTCTTTGAGCCATGTAAATATTGTTCTTCTTTTGTTATTATCAGCTAAGCCATTACAATTATAACTGGCTATACTTATTTCACCATACACCATAATGAGATACAAGTTTCAAGTCTATTTATCATTATATATGTTTGTAAATTTACCAATAGTAAATAGCGTAATGATTGAGTGTCCATATAGCTGTACCGTGATATTTGCATTGCTACGGAGTAACCCTTCAATTGTTCTCCACTAATTCCCCCGCTAAAGCCCCTCCCCATCCCAATTTGAGCCGTCATCCCAGTGATCAGCATCCCCCCCACATCCCTCCGCATCCCTAAGGCCCCGAGAGGCCAGGACCCATCCATCGAAAACAGCACACAGTGCCACCCACAAAACAGAAGCAGGTTAACCGCCAAAAGCATTTCCAATGCTTTCACCTCTATATATATATATCTATATAACTATTTTTTTATTTTTTATTATGCATATCCTATTTTCCATCATTATCAATTAATATGCGTAATAATGTCGGCAGTTCACGCATAGGATTCTAACATATAACCAGGATTGCCATTGTATTACATTTAATTCATTGACAAGCAATTATTATCCTAGCAAATAATTCCCGCGGTCCATCCCATACCCCCCCCCCCCAACATCCCCACCCCCCCCACAACAGATGCCAGACCAGCACACACGCACATACTCACATACTCCAACACACTCAACCCCCCTCCTCCACAATCCACCATAAAATCCGATACTCAACGGCTGTTATATCCCAGAGCCCAACTCGAGAAATAACTTGATCTACGAGTGCACATACAGTTAAAGCTGATTGAGAAAGCATGCAAATTGAGCAGAAATTGATAACAATGTGAGATTTGATTAATCTACTTAATCTATGTCAAGTCCTAGGTGATGGAGATCAGATCCACCCTCTTCACCTGAGACACAAACACTCTGATCCCCTGTTGTAACCATTTTCCCAAGCATCTCCATGCGGTCAGACCTTTGATTATTTTGTGCCACCTGGGCCACAATGATAAACCCCCTCTCTGATTGTCCGAGTGTGACCCCCTCCCCATGGGTTACTGCAGCCAGTGTTGCCAGCACTGCCACTACCTGGGTGGGCGTACCCCACCGGAATCCCCACCGGCTAGGTAAAAGGTCGTCAAGGTTCTCATTAGCAGCTTTGAGAATTTCCTTGTATATTATGCTCTCCCATCAGGGGGCTCTGGCTTTGTAGGACCAACCCTGCCAGGCAGGCTCAGAATCTTGAGGGGGCGGTGCTGCTCAAGTAGGTCTCTGACCGCATTTATTTCTCTATTTAGGCTGCATATTCACAGCAGGTCCATAAAATAGATGGGAACTTCTCTTTGGTGTATGGGTCGCTCAGGTGGGTGTCCAGGTTATAGGGTTAGGGATCTTCCCATCATGATAGGACAATGAATAATTAGATTAGATGTATACTATATTTAAAAATGTATATCCCTCATCTACACAAAATTGAAAGCTCTCTCTCTCACTACCCCTGTTCATAGACCCCCGGTCGGCTCTGGGATATGCAACCATTTCCCCTCTCACTCACTTAACGCCGTACCTTTTCAAACACAAAAATGCACACCACATGGTTGACTGCGGAAGAAATGGGCCGAGCGTGCAAACGCACCCGCATCCCCATCTGCTGCAAGGGGGAAAAGGACGCCAGAGAGAACACAGGACCAACCACAACAACCATCCGCCAAAACAACAACCTCCCGCCAAAAAATCCATGTTCTAATTATTTGTATATAAAGATGTATTATTCTGCTTGTTATATCGTTTTATCCATTTATAAAATACTATACTTACTATAAATATTATTTAATATTACAATCCCTATCATTGCTAGTATCAGGTGCTCCAATATTTGACTCCTCCATTACAACTTTTAGAATAGCCATGGAGTACTCTTTGTGTCTCTGAACATTTGGTTGTCAATATATAATTTATCCACCACTAGTGCAACACGTTTCCCTTTTAATCTGTTTTCCTTGAAGATTGGATACAGAACTTTGCGCCTTTCTACAATCTCCTTCGGGAACTGATCATTCATGCCTATTTTCGTGCCAGCAAGTCTCATTCCCAGGCTTTTCACCATAGCTTTGTCCTTAAAAAAAGCAAATTTGGCAACGATTGGGCGCTCATATTTCTGTCCTCTTTTTCCGAAACGATGTACACGTTCGAGTTGGATTTTATCGACAGCCTCGAGTGGGATTTGTAGCGCTGTATGCAGGAAGTCCTTCATAATATTCTCTGTTATTTCTCCCTCCTTTTCCTGAATACCCGTAAGTACTAGATTTTCCCTCATCGATCTAGTTTGGATGTCTAGTAAGGCTTCTCTCAGAAGATTGTTCTCCTTTTTTAATTCCCTAACGTCCGTTTCCATTTTAGAGACTGTCACTTTTATTTCTTTGGTTTCTTTCTCCATTACCAAAGCTTTTTCGTCACTCATTTGAAGACTCGCTTTCAACTCTTTTACGTCTTTACTGACCAGTTCTAATATGCCCAATTTGTCATTTATCGACTTCAACAGGTCGCTTTCCACACTTACCATACCTAGTGGTGAAAAGCATATATCATCTGTATCTGTCTCGATGAGTCGCGTTTTCTTTTGGGGATCGGCTCTCCACGCTTGTCTTCAGTCATGTTTGGGTGTTGCTTGTTGTAGTAATATTTGTCGATATATTTCTCTAGCCTTATGATCTTATTTATGTTATTATCCAGATTGAATTATATTAACTGTGAATATATGAAATGCTAATATTTAGTCTAACTTACTGATTTTGAATATTATGTTTTTATCTTGAGGTGTTTTGTACCGATTTCTATTCAATACGCCATCTTGTTTACGCGCCTACTCTGGTCTTGGTAGCCATAACCTTGTTTATAATAAGTTACCTGAGGTAAACCTACAGGGTTAACGCTCACCAAGTAGCCGTAACCTTGTTAATAATAAGTTACCTGAGGTAAACCTACAGTAGAACTAATAGGAGCTGGCAGGGTGAAAAATGCCCAAACATAAGGCCTGTTTTTTCGCGATTACTTCATAAACAGGGACAGAAGGTAATATTATGAAACTGGGCTCCATGGCGGATGCAATGAACTAATTTTATCAGAAATAAACGTTGTAAAAAATGTAACTTGAGGCGCCCCGAAAATAATATTCAAAAGGTTCAGTCCTTGGACACAGAGGGGTTAAAGACTAAAGTTACCGTCCATCTAGTGAAGAGGAGAACCGGACAGAGGGATGGTAGGTAGCCAGCATCCGTCAACCAGAGAGGGAGAAGCCCTGCACGGTATTTAACAGGTGGAAGAAACAACTCGGGAGCTCCATCGGTCCACAAGAAATGCAGGCAGCCGGTGATGATGTAGTGGTAGCTAGGATAACTAGGATGCTGCTGGTAGAGTAGCTAGCTTAGCTAGCTGTACCGACTAGCTTGCCTAGCTAGCAGGTCGTTCGTCTGTGCCTCGAGGATGATGACGAATCCGGTGAACCACAAGATGAAACAAGGATAGCGAGTGAAAAGGATCTGGCTACACTCATACTGTCCCTGACCAAAAATCAAATTGAACAATAAACTTCGGCGTCTCAACACTGTAACAAACTCCGTCGTTGTTCCCCATGATCACCTCAGTCCACTTTGCGCGTAACTGGACAATATGTTTGGCGCCACACCGTACGTGGACGCGGACAGTTCTGTACGGGGACGCGGGCAGTTCCAGAACGCGGACATGAGCAGAGCAACACAATAAACTAAACCCAGTCTTTACAGTGGCTTACATTAGTAATATTATTTTATATATTTTTTATATGTAAAACAAACATTCAACGTTTTTTTTATAACAATATTTTGAGATCTGGGCCCATATCCACAAAGTATCTCAGAGTAGAAAATTGGTCGTATAAGTGCTGGGAATTAAGACATTTTACTCTCATGGGTATAAATCAATGCATAGCATTTTGTCATCGGTTTGGCAGATTAACTCATTCTGTTGGAGCTGTGGCAGGAGTTGGACCTATGGCAGAAAGGTGGCTGGGTCGAATCACCGGCAGGGCGCTTGAAAAAACGGGCGGGCTTGATCTGACCACTGGAGGGCTGCTGGATTCACATCCTCAAAACATTCACCTTTCGTTGATCAGAACTCTAGAGGTTCTTCTTCACTGAACCCAAAAATATATCTAACTTTATTATTTAATTACCTATATCATGTTATTTCAAGTTATCACTTTGGAGAGCAACATCACGTTGTTAAAAATGTAATCATAAATTGGCCATGGCTATAAATTGGGCAATTGAAGGCATCTAGGGCGAAATATGTGTTCGATGAAAATGAACATTGTGTGCAAAGTTGTAGGCAACATTATTGACAAGGGACCCTGATGCCTACGATGCCAAAGCTATTTAGAGTTGTTAAACGGGTGTGAAGAGTGTATTGGTATAATGGTAATATTGTCAAAATTCTGCTTGTAACAACCATCAGAATTGGTAAAAAAAATATGCATTCCATTATATTAGGCAATAATGAAGAGTAGGCAAAGTGTTTGTGTCGTGAAAATTCTATCAAATGTCTTCCATTGCAACGAGTCCAGTCAGGGTGCTGCAGAACCCCTGCAGTACCTCCGCTGACCCCAGATTGAGAACTCCTGATTTATCAGATACTCTTATCCAGAGTGATTTACAGTAAGTGCATTCATCTTAAGATAGCTATTTATTGTGTAAATAAACGTAATAAATTCTTCATAAAATTGACCTCTCACCTCTTAGCTTTGGTGTCATGTTCCCTGGAGAGACTCATTTTAGAGGCAGGGCCCCCCTTCTCTCTCTCCCCAGAGAGACTCATTTTAGAGCACTGACCCCTAAACAGAGATGCAGCATGTTGGTTGTGGTTAACACAGTGACAACTCATTCTAGAATGTCAATTGTTCTCTTTTACTCATGATCTCTTAGAAATAAAACATTTACTAAAAGACATATCCAAACAGTCAGGTGATTTAATTTAATCACATGAACATTGTTACGTTCCTCAACAAGAAATAAAACATTGTCTCTCAAACAGAAGAAGGAACTAACAAAGAGTCACTAACAACAACCAAAACGAAACAGGTGGTTTTAGGAGGGGTTCTGAAAGACACTCATGGGGGTGTCCACTAGTGGTGGGAAACAGAGGCTTTCTGAACGCTTTGGGGCTTTCACCAAATTGTACAGAAAATGCCATTGATATATTTGAGTGCAAATAAACAACATTTAGTTAGAATGTGGGGTTCGCTTTTTGCCTCCAGGTTCACTATGTTTTCAAAAACGATGCATATGTGGTATTATTTAGGATACTAAAGACATAATATTATCATAGGCTACACTAAATAAAACACATTATTTAAACAACAATGGGAAAATAGTGCAGTTTCACAGAAAATAATTGTTCAACTATAGCAGGGATTCAATCTTGTGCCTATGTTGATGTCTGATCCCAATCCCCGTCCCTACCTGCTGAGCTACCCTTAAGGGGCTACAAACTAGAAGACATCAAACTAAATGTGTAAATAAGGTGTCCAGTGGAGGTCAGTGTTTGAAAAATCAAATCAAATCAAATCAAATTTTATTGGTCACATGCGCCGAATACAACAGGTGCAGACATTACAGTGAAATGCTTACTTACAGCCCTTAACCAACAGTGCATTTATTTATTTTTTATAAAAAAAGTACAATAAAACAACAACAAAAAAGTGTTGAGAAAAAAAGAGCAGAAGTAAAATAAAATAACAGTAGGGAGGCTATATATACAGGGGGGTACCGGTGCAGAGTCAATGTGCGGGGTTACCGACTAGTTGAGGTAGTTGAAGTAATATGTACATGTGGGCAGAGTTAAAGTGACTATGCATAATTAATTAACATAGTAGCAGAAGCATAAAAAGATGGGGTGGGGGTGGGAGGGCAGTGCAAATAGTCCGGGTAGCCATGATTATCTGTTCAGGAGTCTTATGGCTTGGGGGTAGAAGCTGTTGAGAAGTCTTTTGGACCTAGAATTGTTACTCCGGTACCGCTTGCCGTGCGGTAGCAAAGAGAACAGTCTATGACTAGGGTGGCAGGAGTCTTTGACAATTTTGAGGGCCTTCCTCTGACACCGCCTGGTATAGAGGTCCTGGATGGCAGGAAGCTTGGTCCCAGTGATGTACTGGGCTGTACGCACTACCCTCTGTAGTGCCTTGCGGGCGGAGGCTGAGCAATTGCCATACCAGGCGTTGATCTAACCAGTCAGGATGCTCTCGATCGTGCAGCTGTATAATTTTTTGAGGATCTGAGTACCCATGCCAAATCTTTTCAGTCTCCTGAGGGGGAATAGGCTTTGTCATGCCCTCTTCATGCCTGTCTTGGTGTGTTTGGACCATGATAGTTCATTGGTGATGTGGACACCAAGGAACTTGAAGCTCTCAACCTGTTCCACTGCAGCTCCGTAGATGAGAATGGGGGCATGCTCAGTCCTCTTTTTTTTCCTGTAGTCCACAATCATCTCCTTTGTCTTGGTCACGTTGAGGGAGAGGTTGTTATCCTGGTAACACACGGCCAGGTCTCTGACCTCCTCCCTATAGGCTGTCTCATTGTTGTCGGTGATCAGGCCTACCACTGTTGTGTCGTCGGCAAACTTAATGATGGTGTTGGAGTCGTGCCTGGCCATGCAGTCATGGGTGAACAGGGAGTACAGGAGGGGACTGAGCACGCACCCATGAGGGGCCCCCGTGTTGAGGATCAGTGTGGCAGATGTGTTGTTACCTACCCTTACCACCTGGGGCGGCCCGTCAGGAAGTCCAGGATCCAGTTGCAGAGGGAGGTGTTTAGTCCCAGGGTCCTTAGCTTAGTGATGAGCTTTGAGGGCACTATGGTGTTGAATGCTGAGCTGTAGTCAATGAATATTATTCTCACGTAGGTGTTCCTCTTGTCCAGGTGGGAAAGGGCTGTGAGGAGTGCAATAGAGATTGCATCATCTGTGGATCTGTTGGGGCGGTATGCAAATTGGAGTGGGTCTAGGGTTTCTTGGATAATGGTGTTGATGTGAGCCATGACCAGCCTTTCAAAGCACTTCATGGCTACAGACGTCAGTGCTACGGGTCGGTAGTCATTTAGGCAGGTTATCTTAGTGTCCTTGGGCACGGGGACTATGGTGGTCTGCTTGAAACATGTTGGTATTACAGACTCAGTCAGGGACATGTTGAAAATGTCAGTGAAGACACTTGCCAGTTGGTCAGCACATGCTTGGAGTACACGTCCTGGTAATCCGTCTGGCCCTGCGGCCTTGTGAATGTTGACCTGCTTAAAAGTCTTACTCACATCGGCTATGGAGAGCGTGATCACATAGTCATCCGGAACAGCTGGTGCTCTCATGCATGCTTCAGTGTTGCTTGCCTCGAAGCGAGCATAGAAGTGGTTTAGCTGGTCTGGAAGTTTTGTGTCGCTGGGCAGCTCGCGGCTGTGCTTCCCTTTGTAGTCTGTAATAGTTTTCAAGCCCTGCCACATCCGACGAGCGTCAGAACCGGTGTAGTACGATTCAATCTTAGTCCTGTATTGACTCTTTGCCTGTTTGATGGTTCGTCGGAGGGCATAGCGGGATTTCTTATAAGCGTCCGGGTTAGAGTCCCCCTCCTTGAAAGCGGCAGCTCTACCCTTTAGCTCAGTGCGGATGTTGCCTGTAATCCATGGCTTCTGGTTGGGGTATGTACGTACGGTCACTGTGGGGACGACATCATCGATGCACTTATTGATGAAGCCAGTGACTGATGTGGTGTACTCCTCAATGCTATCTGAAGAATCCCGGAACATGTTCCAGTCTGTGCTAGCAAAACAGTCCTGTAGCTTAGCATCTGCGTCAACTGACCACTTTTTTATTAACCGAGTCACTGGTGCTTCCAGCTTTAGTTTTTGCTTATAAGCAGGAATCAGGAGGATAGAG
The DNA here is from genome assembly GCF_964263955.1 of Coregonus lavaretus. Lineage (NCBI taxonomy): Eukaryota > Metazoa > Chordata > Actinopteri > Salmoniformes > Salmonidae > Coregonus > Coregonus lavaretus. The sequence continues at coordinate 81,803,876 of NC_139989.1, forward strand.
TTATGGTCAGATTTGACAAATGGAGGGCGAGGGAGAGTTTTGTATGCGTCTCTGTGTGTGGAGTAAAGGTGGTCTAGAGTTTTTTTTCCTCTGGTTGCACATTTAACATGCTGGTTGAAATTAGGTAGAAAGGATTTAAGTTTCCCTGCATTAAAGTCCCCGGCCACTAGGAGTGCTGCATCTGGATGAGCGTTTTCCTGTTCACTTATGGCCTTATACAGCTCATTCAGTGCAATCTTAATGCCAGCATTGGTTTGTGGTGGTAAATAGACAGCTATGAAAAATATAGATGAAAACTCTCTTGGTAAATAGTGTGGTCTACAGCTTATCATAAGATACTCTACCTAAGGCGAGCAAAGCCTCGAGACTTCCTTAGTATTTGATTTTGTGCACCAGCTGTTGTTTACAAATATACACAGACCGCCACCCCTTGTCTTACCGGAGTCAGCCGTTCTATCCTGCTGATGTAGCGTATAGCCCGCTAGCTGTATGTTGTCCATGTCGTCGTTCAGCCACGACTCGGTGAAACATAAGATATTACAGTTTTTAATGTCCCGTTGGTAGGATAACCGTAATCTTAGGTCATCCAATTTATTCTCAAATGATTGAACATTGGCTACTAGGATTGATGGCAGAGGCAGTTTACTCGCTCGCCGTCGGATCCTTACAAGGCACCCCGACCTACGTCCACGATATCTCTGTCTCTTTCTCATGCGAATGACGGGGATTTGGGCCTTTCGGCTGTCTGTAGGATATCCTTCGCATCAGACTTGTTGAAGAAAAAATATTTGTCCAATACGAGGTGAGTAATCGCTGTCCTGATATCCAGAAGCTCTTTTTGGTTATAAGAGACGATGGCAGAAACATTATGTACAGAATAAATTACAAATAACGCGGAAAAACACACATAATAGTACAATTGGTTAGAGGGCTGTAAAACGGCAGCCATCTTCTCTAGCGCCATTCTAGAAAATAAAATTAAAAAAAAGACTTTGCTTCGAAAAAAGCACCGGCACCAGGGCGAAATCAGTGAGATCTCTCGCATTTTGCAACAAATATTTCGAAAAAGCATGAGATCAAACAAAGTTTCGGACGCCATTGATCATGTGGTAATGTTACTTCGAAACTATCCATGGCAGCGTTTCAAACACTTAAAAGACTCCCTCTCCCCTCAGCCCTCAAGTTAAGTGGACACTTCTGATGACGTATCATGACGTATGATGAGTGGACACTTCTGATGACGTATCATGACGTATGATGAGTGTACACTTGCAGGGCAAAGGGCGAGGGAAGAATGAATTATTTTTAAATGGACCGCCCTTGCCCAGAAATGTGTCACTCGTTTGTCCCACGGTTGTGTTTTCAGTCATCATAGCTACCGTTCTCTCTGCGTGGTGCGTGGGAAATGCATGTTACATCTTCAGCCGTTGTAGGAAAGATACACTTAAAACACTCGTAACCGGGCCCAGAGTGACTTACAATACAGTTGCCGTATTGTAGTGTATTTTAGCTTTTAAAAGACTTGATTTCAAATCAAATCAAATCAAATCAAATGTTATTGTTCACATGCGCCGAATACAGCAGGTGCAGACATTACAGTGAAATGCTTACTTACAGCCCTTAACCAACAGTGCATTTATTTTGAATAAAAAAGTAAAATAAAACAACAACAAAAAAGTGTTGAGAAAAAAAGAGCAGAAGTAAAATAAAATAACAGTAGGGAGGCTATATATACAGGGGGGTACCGGTGCAGAGTCAATGTGCGGGGGCACCGGCTAGTTGAGGTAGTTGAAGTAATATGTACATGTGGGTAGAGTTAAAGTGACTATGCATAAACAAACAATGTTAATGAATTATAATCCACATAATAATTCACATTTCCTGTTGCTGCAGGATTATTTTTCTGCTGTGAGAAACTGGGTCAAATTAAGATATGGCATCTGTAAGTGCATTTATCTTAAGATAGCTAAGTGAGACAACCACATATCACAGTCAAATATACAGGATACTGTAGTGTATTAAGATTATGACTTTGTTAATGGTTTTAAGTGGAACCTGAGAGGATGTTTATTTAGTGTCAGAGGGAATGGGTTTAGTGTGACGCCACATAGGACAGAGAAGTCTGTGTGTTGTAGACAGGGGATTGGACAGTAGAGGGAGCCACCCATATTTTGGGGAAGATTATATATACTGGGTTTAAACTAAGAAGAACAGAGCAGACATTGCGATTTGGGAACCACTGCTCTCCGGGTGGTCATGACATCCGTAAACTTATGCTGAAATCTTGTGATATGAATAAACCTTATGATCAAAGTTCAGTATGAGCGGACTCCTTTGTTTAACAGCAATGACTAGCAACATTGACTCGACACTACAATATGAACATCCCATTCCAGCTAAACATTGGATATATAAATGTAATGTAAATATAGCGTTTTGCAAAAAAAAACACATTTTCATACACATCTCAAATCTAGAACGGAAATATTGAAGGTACCAACCAATAAGCAATCATTTCTGATGATAAAAACACAAATGTGAATTTTCTTTGTATATAGCGTTTTGGAATATAAATTCTTAAACAATATTGTCAGCTCACCTCTTAGTTTTGGTGTCAGGTCTCCCAGAGAGACTCATTTTTGAGCACTGACCCCTAAACAGAGATGCAGCATGTTGGTTGTGGTTAACACAGTGACAACTCATTCTAGAATGTCCATTGTTCTCTTTTACTCATGATCTCTTAGAAATCTAAAATATATTAATTACAATTCTGAGATCAGTAACGCTTTGAACACACTAACTGCGTTATTGCATTTTGGTACCAGAAGTACATTCATTTCCAATTGAACGCTGCTTTTGCCTTGCAGCATTGCGTTGCAGAGGCAGTTGCAGTGCGTTCTGTGTGGTGCATAAATTGGATTAATCAAACGTATGCGTCAAACTGTATGCGTAAACAGGTTGACAGAAATGGTAGCAGAAGGTGAATGTTTAACTTTTGTTGCACATATATTTAGATGATGCTGCATACTATTTTGCGCAATGACGCAGTCGGTGTGTTCAAACCGTAATATTGAAGGTTTGCAATAATTTCTGATGAAAAAACGAATGTGAAGAAATTGTGGACAAATATAGTTTTGGAAATGTAATTAATAATTCTTAAACAAAACTGTAATCTCACCTCTTAGTTTTGGTGTCATGTTCCCCAGAGAGACTCATTTTGGAGGCAGGGCCCCTCTCCTCTCTCTCCCCAGAGAGACTCATTTTAGACCACTGACCCCTAAACAGAGATGCAGCATGTTGGTTGTGGTGAACACAGTGACAACTAATTCTTGATTGACAATTGTTCTCATTTAATAATCATCTCTTAGAAATAAAACATTTACTAACAGACATATCGAAACAGTCAGGATATTTAATGCAATCAGATGAACATCTGGTTGTGACATCTCTTCTCCATGTTAACTGTCAATAATAATAATAAGTCACTGTTTGTTAAGGTAGTTATAGACAGTGCAGCAACACAAGGCCATGTCTCACACTTATTTGTATTCATTAAAAGTAGGCTATTTGTTGTCTTTGAATCTGAGAATGTAGACAGAAGGGCTAAAACGGGCATGATTGATCTGAGGGGAAATCATTGATCCATTCAGAAAGTATTTTTGCAACAAGTAGGAGATTTATATTATGTAAAGTAGGCTAGGTTATAATATATAATAGCGGTTTGTTAGTGATATGCAGATGGAGGTCTATACCTCAGCTATAGCCTACATACACAACACGTTTTAGTTCTCCTGCAACAGGATGATTAAATTAAAAGCGTGTCTTTATCTAAACCAAGGTAGTTTGCTGAACTGTACACTACTGAATTGAATTGCATTTTAATGAGGGAAATAAGTATTTGACCCCCTCTCAATCAGAAATATTTCTGGCTCCCAGCTGTCTTTTATACAGGTAACGAGCTGAGATTAGGAGCACACTCTTAAAAGGGAGTGCTCCTAATCTCAGTTTGTTACCTGTATAAAAGACACCTGTCCACAGAAGCAATCAATCAATCAGATTCCAAACTCTCCACCATGGCCAAGACCAAAGAGCTCTCCAAGGATGTCAGGGACAAGATTGTAGACCTACACAAGGCTGGAATGGGCTACAAGACCATCGCCAAGCAGCTTGTTGAGAAGGTGACAACAGTTGGTGCGATTATTCGCAAATGGAAGAAACACAAAATAACTGTCAATCTCCCTCGGCCTGGGGCTCCATGCAAGATCTCACCTCGTGGAGTTGCAATGATCATGAGAACGGTGAGGAATCAGCGCAGAACTACACAGGACGATCTTGTCAATGATCTCAAGGCAACTGGGACCATAGTCACCAAGAAAACAATTGGTAACACACTACGCCGTGAAGGACTGAAATCCTGCAGCGCCGGCAAGGTCCCCCTGCTAGAAAGCACATATACAGGCCCGTCTGAAGTTTGCCAATGAACATCTGAATAATTCAGAGGAGAACTGGGTGAAAGTGTTGTGGTCAGATGAGACCAAAATCGAGGTCTTTGGCATCAACTCAACTCACCGTGTTTGGAGGAGGAGGAATGCTGCCTATGACCCCAAGAACACCATCCACACCGTCAAACATGGAGGTGGAAACATTATGCTTTGGGGGTGTTTTTCAGCTAAGGGGACAGGACAACTTCACCGCATCAAAGGGACGATGGACGGGGCCATGTACCATCAAATCTTGGGTGAGAACCTCCTTCCCTCAGCCAGGGCATTGAAAATGGGTCGTGGATGGGTATTCCAGCATGACAATGACCCAAAACACACGGCCAAGGCAACAAAGGAGTGGCTCAAGAATAAGCACATTAAGGTCCTGGAGTGGCCTAGCCAGTCTCCAGACCTTAATCCCATAGCAAATCTGTGGAGGGAGCTGAAGGTTCGAGTTGCCAAACGTCAGGTTCGAAACCTTAATGACTTGGAGAAGATCTGCAAAGAGGAGTGGGACAAAATCCCTCCTGAGATGTGTGCAAACCTGGTGGGTTTTGCCACCAAGTACTAAGTCATGTTTTGCAGAGGGGTCAAATACTTATTTCCCTCATTAAAATGCAAATCAATTTATAACTTTTTTGACATGCATTTTTTCTATATTTTTTTGTTGTTATTCTGTCTCTCACTGTTCAAATAAACATATCATTAAAATTATAGACTGATCATTTCTTTGTCAGTGGGCAAACGTACAAAATCAGCAGGGGATCAAATACTTTTTTCCCTCACTGTAGCTAGGATAACTAGGATGCTGCTGGTAGAGTAGCTAGCTTAGCTAGCTGTACCGACTAGCTTGGCTAGCTAGCAGGTCGTTCGTCTGTCCCTCGAGGATGATGACGAATCCGGTGAACCACACAATTAAACAAGAATAGCGAGTGAAAAGGATCTGGCTACACTCATACTGTCACTGACCATTATGCAAAAAAGCAAATTGAACAGTAAACTTCGGTGTCTCAACACTGTAATGAACTCTGTCGTTGTTCCCCAAGATCACCTCAGACCACTCTGCGCGTAACTGGCTTGGCGCCACACCGTACGTGGACGCGGACAGTTCTGTACGGGGACGCGGACAGTTCCAGAACGCGGACATGAGCAGAGCCACATAATAAACTAAAGCCAGTCTTTACAGTGGCTTAAATTAGTAATATTCTTTTTTATTTATTATGTAAAACAAAAATGTGTTGTTTTTTAAAACAATATTTTGAGATCTGGGCCCATATCCACAAAGCGTCTCAGAGTAGAACATTGGTCCTCTCTCTCCCCAGACAGACTCATTTTAGACCACTGACCCCTAAACAGAGATACAGTATGTTGGTTGTGGTTAACACAGTGACAACTAATTCTTGAATGTACATCTGCCTCACTCTCAGAGAAATAAGTAGTACTGCTAGCTTTTACACAGTCAAATGTAACAAATAACTACATTTTTTATAAAGAACTGTAAACATGATACATTTGTAACATCAATATTAAAAATTGTAAAAAAAAAACATGAGAAGAGTTTCATTCCAAAACGCTATATATATTTTTTCAAAAATGTTCGTAAATTAGCTTCTATTGTTTAAAGAAATTGTTGTGTTTTCTCACTAAATTAATCCAGTAATATGAGATCTGTATGTAAAACATTTAACTTTGAATTTAGCAGATGTTTTTGTCCAGGGCCTGGTATCCCAAAAGCATCTTAAGGCTAAGTTAATCGTTAGAACCTTCGTAGGAGCATTGTTAAATCTCTGAGCTGTTTCCCAAAACCATCGTTATTAACGTTGCACTTGAAAACGCTCATATTCTAACACCTGCCTCAGACCACTTGTAGAACAGCCAAGTGCGTCGTTAGATGCTTTTTTTCCCTCCCACGTCACTTTATACTTTATATGTAGTGTATTCAAGCTTTAAAAAGGCTTCTAGAGTTTGTAATTTCCACTTAAAAAATGTCAAACTTGATTTGCCCTAATGAAAAATGTACCGACCACTACAAAAAATGTTCATGAATTACAATGCATATAATAATTTACATTTCCTATTGCTGCAGGATTATTTTCCTGCTGTGAGAAACTGGGTCAAATTAAAGATATGGCATCTGTAAGTGCATTTATCTTAAGATATCTAGGTGAGACAACCACATATCACAGTCAAATATACAGGATACGAACATCCCATTCCAGCTAAACAATGGATATATAGCATTTAGACAAAAAAACATTTATTTTTATACACATCTCAAATGGTTGTGACATCTCTTCTCCATGTTAACTGTCAATAATAATAATAAGTCACTGTTTGTTAAGGTAGTTATAGACAGTGCAGCAACACAAGGCCATGTCTCACACTTATTTTTATTCATTAAAAGTAGCCTATTTATTGTCTTTCAATCTGAGAATGTAGACAGAAGGGCTAAAACGGGCATTATTGATCTGAGGGGAAATCATTGATCCATTCAGAAAGTTATTTTGCAACAAGTAAGAGATTTTATATAATGTCAAGTAGGCTAGGTTATAATATATAATAGCGGTTTGTTAGTGATATGCAGATTGAGGTCTATACCTCAGCTATAGCCTACATACACAACACGTTTTAGTTCTCCTACAACAGGCTGATTAAATTAATATCCTACATCTGTACAGACCTTGTCTTTATCTAAACCAAGGCAGTTTGCATTATTAGCAATGATGTTGCAACTGTCAGCTGCTGTAAACCTATGTGATTGGATGTTATAGACCCCCATCTGAACAGTTTCTTTCCCCATGCTGTAGCCCTCACCAACTGGCCATCTGACCCATAGAGACTAAAGGACTATACACTCTATGCTGCTCACCACATCAAGCCATCTCTGAACTGTACACTACCATCTGGCCCATAGAGACTAAAGGACTATACACTCTATGCTGCACACCACATCAAGCCATCTCTGAACTGTACACTACCATCTGGTCCATAGAGACTAAAGGACTATACACTCTATGCTGCACACCACATCAAGCCATCTCTGAACTGTACACTACCATCTGGCCCATAGAGACTAAAGGACTATACACTCTATGCTGCACACCACATCAAGCCATCTCTGAACTGTACACTACCATCTGGTCCATAGAGACTAAAGGACTATACACTCTATGCTGCACACCACATCAAGCCATCTCTGAACTGTACACTACCATCTGGCCCATAGAGACTAAAGGACTATACACTCTATGCTGCACACCACATCAAGCCATCTCTGAACTGTACACTACCATCTGGCCCATAGAGACTAAAGGACTATACACTCTATGCTGCACACCACATCAAGCCATCTCTGAACTGTACACTACCATCTGGTCCATAGAGACTAAAGGACTATACACTCTATGCTGCACACCACATCAAGCCATCTCTGAACTGTACACTACCATCTGGTCCATAGAGACTAAAGGACTATACACTCTATGCTGCACACCACATCAAGCCATCTCTGAACTGTACACTACCATCTGGCCCATAGAGACTAAATGACTATACACTCTATGCTGCACACCACATCAAGCCATCTCTGAACTGTACACTAACATCTGGCCCATAGAGACTAAAGGACTATACACTCTATGCTGCACACCACATCAAGCCATCTCTGAACTGTACACTACCATCTGGTCCATAGAGACTAAAGGACTATACACTCAATGCTGCACACCACATCAAGCCATCTCTGAACTGTACACTACCATCTGGCCCATAGAGACTAAAGGACTATACACTCTATGCTGCACACCACATCAAGCCATCTCTGAACTGTACACTACCATCTGGTCCATAGAGACTAAAGGACTATACACTCTATGCTGCACACCACATCAAGCCATCTCTGAACTGTACACTACCATCTGGTCCATAGAGACTAAAGGACTATACACTCTATGCTGCACACCACATCAAGCCATCTCTGAACTGTACACTACCATCTGGTCCATAGAGACTAAAGGACTATACACTCTATGCTGCACACCACATCAAGCCATCTCTGAACTGTACACTACCATCTGGTCCATAGAGACTAAAGGACTATACACTCTATGCTGCACACCACATCAAGCCATCTCTGAACTGTACACTACCATCTGGCCCATAGAGACTAAAGGACTATACACTCTATGCTGCACACCACATCAAGCCATCTCTGAACTGTACACTACCATCTGGTCCATAGAGACTAAAGGACTATACACTCTATGCTGCACACCACATCAAGCCATCTCTGAACTGTACACTACCATCTGGCCCATAGAGACTAAAGGACTATACACTCTATGCTGCACACCACATCAAGCCATCTCTGAACTGTACACTACCATCTGGTCCATAGAGACTAAAGGACTATACACTCTATGCTGCACACCACATCAAGCCAACTCTGAACTGTACACTACCATCTGGTCCATAGAGACTAAAGGACTATACACTCTATGCTGCACACCACATCAAGCCATCTCTGAACTGTACACTACCATCTGGTCCATAGAGACTAAAGGACTATACACTCTATGCTGCACACCACATCAAGCCATCTCTGAACTGTACACTACCATCTGGCCCATAGAGACTAAAGGACTATACACTCTATGCTGCACACCACATCAAGCCATCTCTGAACTGTACACTACCATCTGGTCCATAGAGACTAAAGGACTATACACTCTATGCTGCACACCACATCAAGCCATCTCTGAACTGTACACTACCATCTGGCCCATAGAGACTAAAGGACTATACACTCTATGCTGCACACCACATCAAGCCATCTCTGAACTGTACACTACCATCTGGTCCATAGAGACTAAAGGACTATACACTCTATGCTGCACACCACATCAAGCCATCTCTGAACTGTACACTACCATCTGGCCCATAGAGACTAAAGGACTATACACCCTACGCTGCACACCACATCAAGCCATCTCTGAACTGTACACTACCATCTGGCCCATAGAGACTAAAGGACTATACACTCTATGCTGCACACCACATCAAGCCATCTCTGAACTGTACACTACCATCTGGTCCATAGAGACTAAAGGACTATACACTCTATGCTGCACACCACATCAAGCCATCTCTGAACTGTACACTACCATCTGGCCCATAGAGACTAAAGGACTATACACTCTATGCTGCACACCACATCAAGCCATCTCTGAACTGTACACTACCATCTGGTCCATAGAGACTAAAGGACTATACACTCTATGCTGCACACCACATCAAGCCATCTCTGAACTGTACACTACCATCTGGCCCATAGAGACTAAAGGACTATACACTCTATGCTGCACACCACATCAAGCCATCTCTGAACTGTACACTACCATCTGGCCCATAGAGACTAAAGGACTATACACTCTATGCTGCACACCACATCAAGCCATCTCTGAACTGTACACTACCATCTGGTCCATAGAGACTAAAGGACTATACACTCTATGCTGCACACCACATCAAGCCATCTCTGAACTGTACACTACCATCTGGTCCATAGAGACTAAAGGACTATACACTCTATGCTGCACACCACATCAAGCCATCTCTGAACTGTACACTACCATCTGGCCCATAGAGACTAAATGACTATACACTCTATGCTGCACACCACATCAAGCCATCTCTGAACTGTACACTAACATCTGGCCCATAGAGACTAAAGGACTATACACTCTATGCTGCACACCACATCAAGCCATCTCTGAACTGTACACTACCATCTGGTCCATAGAGACTAAAGGACTATACACTCAATGCTGCACACCACATCAAGCCATCTCTGAACTGTACACTACCATCTGGCCCATAGAGACTAAAGGACTATACACTCTATGCTGCACACCACATCAAGCCATCTCTGAACTGTACACTACCATCTGGTCCATAGAGACTAAAGGACTATACACTCTATGCTGCACACCACATCAAGCCATCTCTGAACTGTACACTACCATCTGGTCCATAGAGACTAAAGGACTATACACTCTATGCTGCACACCACATCAAGCCATCTCTGAACTGTACACTACCATCTGGTCCATAGAGACTAAAGGACTATACACTCTATGCTGCACACCACATCAAGCCATCTCTGAACTGTACACTACCATCTGGTCCATAGAGACTAAAGGACTATACACTCTATGCTGCACACCACATCAAGCCATCTCTGAACTGTACACTACCATCTGGCCCATAGAGACTAAAGGACTATACACTCTATGCTGCACACCACATCAAGCCATCTCTGAACTGTACACTACCATCTGGTCCATAGAGACTAAAGGACTATACACTCTATGCTGCACACCACATCAAGCCATCTCTGAACTGTACACTACCATCTGGCCCATAGAGACTAAAGGACTATACACTCTATGCTGCACACCACATCAAGCCATCTCTGAACTGTACACTACCATCTGGTCCATAGAGACTAAAGGACTATACACTCTATGCTGCACACCACATCAAGCCATCTCTGAACTGTACACTACCATCTGGCCCATAGAGACTAAAGGACTATACACTCTATGCTGCACACCACATCAAGCCATCTCTGAACTGTACACTACCATCTGGTCCATAGAGACTAAAGGACTATACACTCTATGCTGCACACCACATCAAGCCATCTCTGAACTGTACACTACCATCTGGTCCATAGAGACTAAAGGACTATACACTCTATGCTGCACACCACATCAAGCCATCTCTGAACTGTACACTACCATCTGGCCCATAGAGACTAAAGGACTATACACTCTATGCTGCACACCACATCAAGCCATCTCTGAACTGTACACTACCATCTGGTCCATAGAGACTAAAGGACTGTGCACTCTATGCTGCACACCACATCAAGCCATCTCTGAACTGTACACTACCATCTGGTCCATAGAGACTAAAGGACTATACACTCTATGCTGCTCACCACATCAAGCCATCTCTGAACTGTACACTAAATAACTGAACTATACTGCATTAGCACTCTGTTCATCTCTCTTAGATATATTTATGTAAATCACCTGTATTCCCACTGTACTGTATTTAAGTGATAATGCCTGAGAAGCCGGTGTTTGTAAGATATATTGGCACGGGTTTTGTTAAGCAAACTGTGCAAATACAGTGCCTTGCAAAAGTATTCATCCCCCTTGGCATTTTTCCTATTTTGTTGCATTACAACCTGTAATTTAAATGGATTTTTATTTGGATTTCATGAAATAATAATAATAATAATAATAATATGTAATGGATATACACAAAATAGTCCAAATTGGTGAAGTGAAATGAAAAAACTGCTAACTAGCTGCACTGTTTAGTTTTACCTGTTTTCTATTGATATTTCTTTGTATTCATGATTTCGACAGGTTGAGAAAAGCTGCCTGCCAGTCTGTCTCATCCCGACTCCTGACACGTTCATTACTATGCGACAGCTGGAGATCGAATTTGAATATTGAAACAATGTTGCAAATGTAAATGCAAACTAAATGTTAGTCTAAAAGAAATGTGAGATAATGTCTAGATACTTTTTATATGGCTGGGCTGATGAGATAGTGGATTGCGCAGTCAGATGGAACAGAATATATAGGCATTTAATGTCATAGATTTAGCCGGTGGTAATTTGTGGAATAGACACCGGCTGGAATGCGGTTTTAACCAATCAGCATTCAGGATTAGACCCACCTGTTGTATACATTTGTATATCCACTGCTCATTCTCTTATAGCGCAATGCTCACTCTAGCTCTGTGTGTATAATGTTGTACGTAAACTTTGTGTAAACTCCTCTGTCTGTATTCTGTCTCTAAATGTTGTCTATCACTAGCAGCACCATATCACCAAGTACAATTCTGAGAAAAGATGTAGGATCTTAATTTTATCACCCCCCACTGCAGAATAACTTCCATGCGATGCAGGACATGTATTTGAGGTTTAAAATGGCTTCTAAAGTTTCAGACTATATTTTTTAATATGAAGAATATATCAACCTTACAAAAAATTACATAAATTGTGATCCACATTTCCTGTTGCTGCAGGAATATTTTCCTGCTGTAGCAAACTGGCTCAAATTAAGATCCTACATACAGTTCAAGTTGGAAGTTTACATACACCTTAGCCAAATACATTTAAACTCAGTTTTTCACAAATGCCTTTCTTAGGTCAGCTAGGATCACCACTTTATCTTAAGAATGTGAAATGTCAGAATAATAGTAGAGAGCATGATTTATTTCTGAGATGTTGCTTCAATATATCCACGTAACTTTCCTTCCTTATGATGCCATCTATTTTGTGAAGTGCACCAGTCCCTCCTGCAGCAAAGCACCCCCACAGCATGATGCTGCCACCCCCGTGCTTCACGGTTGGGATGGTGTTCTTCGGCTTGCAATCCACCCCCCTTTTTCCTCCAAACATAACGATGGTCATTATGGCCAAACAGTTCTATTTTTGTTTGATCAGACCAGAGGACATTTCTCCAAAAAGTACGATCTTTGTCCCCATGTGCATTTGCAAACCGTAGTCTGGCTTTTTTATGGCGGTTTTGGAGCAATGGCTTCTTCCTTGATGAGCGACCTTTCAGGTTATGTCGATATAGGACTAGTTATTACTGTGAATATAGATACTTTTGCACCTGTTTCCTCCAGCATCTTCACAAGGTCCTTTGCTGTTGTTCTGGGATTGATTTGCACTTTTCGCACCAAAGTACGTTCATCTCTAGGAGACAGAACTGTCACGCTCGTTCAAAGACTGGTAGAACCAAGGCGCAGCGTGATATGCATACATGTTTATTAACGAATAAACACAACGACAAAACAATAAACAAACGATACGTGAAGTCCAAGGCAACACAACACAACATACCTTAACACGGAACAAGATCCCACAATCCACTAGTGCCAATAGGCTGCCTAAGTATGGTCCCCAATCAGAGACAACGAGCTACAGCTGCCTCTAATTGGGAACCACACCGGCCAACATAGATCTACACGATCTAGAAATACAACATAGAAATACACAACATAGAAACTACACACCCTCACTCAACATATACGAGTCCCCTGAGTCAGGGCGTGACAAGAACGCGTCTCCTTCCTGAGCGGTATGACGGCTGCGTGGTCCCATTGTGTTTATACTTGCGTACTATTGTTTGTACAGATGAACGTGGTACCTTTAGGTGTTTGGAAATTGCTCCCAAGGATGAACCAGACTTGTGGAGGTCTACAATTTTATGTCTGAGGTCTTGGCTGATTTCTTTTGATTTTCCCATGATGTCAAGCAAAGAGGCACCGAGTTTGAAGGTAGGCCTTGAAATACATCCACAGGGACACCTCCAATTGACTCAAATGATGTCAATTAGCCTATCAGAAGCTTCTAAAGCAAAGATATCATTTTCTGGAATTTTCCAAGCTGTTCAAAGGCACAGTAAACTTAGTGTATGTAAACTTCTGACCCACTGGAATTGTGATACAGTGAATTATAAGTTAAATAATCTGTCTGTAAACAATTGTTGGAAAAATTACTTTTGTCATGCACAAAGTAGATGTCATAACTGACTTGCCAAAACTATAGTTTGTTAACGAGAAATTTGTGGAGTGGTTGAAAAACGAGTTTAATGACTCCAACCTAAGTGTATGTAAACTTCTGACTTCAACTGTAGGTAGGGGTAAAAGTGACTAGGCAATCAGGATAGAGATTACATCTCCTCATCCAGGGAGTGCACACACACTCACTGACACACACACACACACAGACACACACTCACACACACACACACACACACAGACACACACACACACACACCTACACACACACACACACACACAAACAGGGAATGATGTGTTTGTTTAATATTGTTTCAGGACTATGAAAATGGAAAAAAGGATTAGCCTATGGATTATGAAAACAACAAAAATAAATGGGAAAACGGGAGAGGAGAAATGACTAGAGACAGTGTTGTTTAACTCACTGACCATGACCCATGAGTTCTTCTTACCTTTGTTCAGTAGAAAAGTCTCCCTCTCTGAACTCTATAGGAAGATTCATAGACAGGTCACTCTTCATGGACACACAGCTGGGTACAGGGGAGGCTGGTCTCTCCTGCTTGATTGGGCTTCAACACAACAGAGACAAACATTACATCTCTCATTTACTCTGAGCTCAGATGGGGAAACATAAGAAGAGTTTCATTTCAAAACGCTATATATCCATTTTCAGAAATGTTCGTAAATTAGCTTTTATTTTTTGAAGAAATGATGAAAGAGATTGGTGTGTTTTTTCACTATCTAATCATGGTATGGGGTTGTTCAATGACAGACATGTATTTGTTTAAAATCTATCACTTGATGGTTTCATTTCAGAGAGACAAATAATCATGTTTTTTTGCAAAATGCTATATATCTGCCTCAGTCACAGAGAAATAAGTACTACTGCTAGGTTTTACACTGTAATAATATATATCTGCCTCACTCTCAGAGAAATAAGTAGTACTGCTAGGTTTTACACAGTAATAATATATCTGCCTCACTCTCAGAGAAATAAGTAGTACTGCTAGGTTTTACACAGTAATAATATATCTGCCTCACTCTCAGAGAAATAAGTAGTACTGCTAGGTTTTACACAGTAATAATATATATCTACCTCACTCTCAGAGAAATAAGTAGTACTGCTAGGTTTTACACAGTAATAATATATCTGCCTCACTCTCAGAGAAATAAGTAGTACTGCTAGGTTTTACACAGTAATAATAAATTCCATCGCTATCGGGAAACCGGGCCCAGAGTGACTTACAATACAGTTGCCATATTGTAGTGTATTCAAGCTTTAAAAAGGCTTCTAGAGTTTGTAATTTCCACTTAAAAAATGTCAAACTTGATTTGCCCTAATGAAAAATTTACCGACCACTACAAAAAAAAATCATGAATTATAATTCCACATAATAATTTACATTTCCTATTGCTGCAGGATTATTTTCCTGCTGTGAGAAACTGGGTCAAATTAAGATATGGTATCTGTAAGTGCATTCATCTTAAGATATCTAGGTGAGACAACCACGTATCACAGTCAAATATACAGGATACGAACATTACATTCCAGCTAAACAAAGGATATATAGCATTTAGCCAAAAAAACTTTTATTTTTATACACATCTCAAATCCATTAATAAAAAATCTGAGAACAGTAATATTGAAGGTACCCAGTAATATTGAAGGGACCTAAGGCAATCATTTCTGCTGAAAAACAATTGTGGATATAGCGTTTCGGAAATAAACGTACGAATTCTTAAACATAATTGTAATCTCACCTCTTAGCTTTGGTGTCATGTCCCCCAGAGAGACTCATTTTAGAGGCAGGGACCCCCTCCTCTCTCTCCCCAGAGAGACTCATTTTAGAGGCAGGGACCCCCTCCTCTCTCTCCCCAGAGAGACTCATTTTAGACCACTGACCCCTAAACAGAGATGCAGCATGTTGGTTGTGGTTACCACAGTGACAACTAATTCTAGAATGTCCATTGTTCTCATTTACTCATGATCTCTTAGAAATAAAAATGTACTAACAGACATATTGAAACAGTCAGGCTATTTAATGCAATCAGATGAACATCTGGTTGTGACATCTCTTCTCCATGTTAACTGTCAATAATAATAATAGGTCACTGTTTGTTAAGGTAGTTATAGACAGTGCAGCAACACAAGGCCATGTCTCACACTTATTTGTATTAATTAAAAGTCGGCCATTTTTTGTCTTTGAATCTGAGAATGTAGACAGAAGGGCTAAAACAGGCATGATTTATCTGAGGGGAAATCATTGATCCATTCAGAAAGTATTTTTGCAACAAGTAGGAGATTTATATTTTGTAACGTAGGCTAGGTTATAATATATAACAGAGGTTTGTTAGTGATATGCAGATGGAGGTCTATACCTCAGCTATAGCCTACATATCCTAGATGACCAGCCTAAACCTGTTCAGATCAGTTCCCATAACGTTATAACAGTAACAGTAGCAGGAGCCTAGTCCTGATACAGATGGAGGTCTATACCTCAGCTATAGCCTACATATCCTAGATGACCAGCCTAAACCTGTTCAGATCAGTTCCCATAACGTTATAACAGTAACAGTAGCAGGAGCCTAGTCCTTATACAGCAGGAGGTCTATACCTCAGCTATAGCCTACATATCCTAGATGACCAGCCTAAACCTGTTCAGATCAGTTCACATAACGTTATAGACCTAACAGTAGCAGGACAGAGCTTGTAGCCTAGGCATGACATGTTTCACATTTCCAACAGAGACCATCAAGTTGGTCAGCATGATAAGTGATCATATATCAAACCTACTCTGACTATTGAATGTCTGTAAACGACCTAACTTTCTAATATAATAGTTCTATGTAGCCTAGACTTACCAGAGTCTGCCCGTCTTTCCTTCAAATCAACACATTTACCCTAATTTTAATGTTGCCGAGAAATGTGTCCCACAGTTTATACAGCCATTTTGTAAGTGTGTAGGCTACACACTTACTTTTAATTTCATATGAGGAAACTGGTGCGGCCGCCTGTGTTCTTGCAGTTGAAGTAGCCTCTCATAGGGAACTCATTCAACCAGCCTAAACAATAGTAAATAAAATATGTCAAATGGTCAAAAAACAATGGTCTAAAGAGAATCATGTCCTCCTAATATAGCCATGTACATTAAAGACAGGTATATTGCTACAGATGTAGGATCTTAATTTGAGGCCGTTTGCTACAGCAGGAAAATAATCCTGAGGCAACACTTTTTCAAAAGGGAAAGATGGAAAAGTGGAAATTACAAACTTCAGAAGCCTTTTTAACCCTCAAATACACAACAAGTTTTCTTTCTCCTGAAACAGGCTGATTAAATTAAGATCCTACATCTGTACAGAGCTTGTCTTTATCTAAATCAAGGCAGTTTGCATTATTAGCAATGACGTTGCAACTGTCAGCTGCTGTAAACCTATGTGATTGGATGTTATAGACCCCCATCTGAACAGTTGCTGGAGAGGATGAATATGAGGTTGAAAAGTGGAGGAATTGCCTTTTAACACTAGAATCAGACCCTAAAAAAACCTATGTCCTGCTCCCTGACTTTTCCTAAATGTTTGTATTTTACACTGCTCATTTGTCCGAATTTTTACATCACGAACAGAAAAGTATTATATGCCTTGTTACCCGTTGTTTTCACACCTATTCCCAACTTAATCTGCCAAGACAATGTGCCACTAATGAGTCTCTCTTTCCTCACTGAATAAATAACAAATGGATGAATGGGCAATAGTTTTGCACCTTACTTCACAATTGAATTTAAATTAGGCCTAACTGAATGATAAGGAGGGTGCAGATGTTGAATTCGTTTAGAACAATAGTGTAATGATGAGTTTGTGTTATGCCTGTTTATCAGCAGCAAATCATTTGACCACACGCCTTGTGGGTTGATACATTTCTCTTTTATGTTTTACTTTGTAAATGGGACGGATTTATTTTCTATAACTCTGTTACTAATTAAATGTATTGTGGGAAACAAAAACGTGCTATGAGTTGCAAAAGGCCTTTAGAATAATATCCTTGAATCTATCCAAGTTGATGAGCGGGAAACAAACTGATGCCAGTCAGCCTCACAGCCGGCCCATCAAAACTACACCTGAACTATACCTCAACTCATTTCACACATGATAAGAGTTAGCCTATAGACCAGATTACATTGACAATAATCTGATGAGTGACAATATTATCAGTTGTCAAATTGTACATGAAGAGATGGACGCATCTTGTAATTGACAGATGCAGGGAAAGGAGCATCTCTTTATCAAATCCTCCTTCAGAGTCACATGCAGGTAAAACATTGGGATTTCTATATAGTGCTGTATCTGAAAGAGCATATTCTGCAGTTTCTATGACACTTACCTTTATCAAATAACTCTCCAAATTCAAGAGGTGAAGCTCTATTTCCAAATTTCATTTTTTCACCAACATCCCTGCTGTTCATTCATTTAGCACATGACCACTCTAGTGCCAGCATTGCTCTGGTTACTAAGCAACAACGAGTAACATAATATTCTGTCGTCAATGGATGAATGGCCAATAGAAACCAGATAGAAACTGATAATGATGCATGTGACTTCTGTTTTGGTTAGCAGCGGATGTCGAAACCAACTTGCTCAGTGTCTTTCCATATCTGGGGAAAGATTAAACCAGACCAGCTGAGTGAGAGACTGTCTGAGACTGTGGTTTTGAGACACGTGGAGCCCCCCAAAAAAATACACAATGTCAAGACAGCAGGTCCTGCTCTCCCACTTCCCCAAGAACCACAGCTCCCACTGGGGAAAAAGACACAATGCCAAGACAGCAGGTCCTGTTCTCCCTCTTCCCCAAGAACCACAGCTCCCACTGGGGAAAAAGACACAATGTCAAGACAGCAGGTCCTGTTCTCCCTCTTCCCCAAGCACCACAGCTCCCACTGGGGAAAAATACACAATGTCAAGTCGGCAGGTGCACACCAAACAAGGCCCATAAAAACTGTGTGCAGGGAACCGATTTGATTTGTTTGTGGAACCGAACCATAAAGAGAAGACGTGATTGGTTCATGTGTAAAGGCTCGGTACAGTGTCTGATACAATCAACAAATTATTGTTTTTATATCTTGTCATGAATATATTTCCACAAATATTTATTTATGCAATTAAGCCTTTACAATTGTTAATGCACTGGTGCTTTTGTTTAGGAATACAGCAAATCATTTCACCTGAACACCTGGCTAGTTATATTATTATTATTATACTTTTTTTGATTTGTACTTTGTCAAAATAAACTGTAAATGGACTTTATTAAGTACTAAAACTGAATCTACAAATAAAGTTGATCAAATGGATTATGCTGTAATGTTTTTATTGTAAGGGAAACAGAAATAGGATATAGGCCGATTTTTTTTACTTTGTCGAATTAACTATTGTTGTTATTTTTTTATTGATATATTTCCATTCATATTTCTTCATGCAATTAATCCTTTACAATATATGATGCACTATTTATCAAGCGTTTATTTAACAAACCATGTTTGCACACCTTGCACCTTGCTGGTTGATATGCATCTGATGCATATGCTAAAGTGGACGCCTGGTAACTTTCTCTAGCGGGTTCTTATATGCTGAAAGAACAGGCGGTTCTAGTGTTAAGGACTGGTAGATGGGTGTTGCTCATGCATTCACTCATGCTGACCGGCTCCAGTACTTTGTTCTTGACTAAAGCGTCCAAGTCAGCCTTGACGTCTGGTCTGATAGCATAATGTACAGGTCCTGCTTTCAGAAACGTTGGTTTGCTGTCTGGCTTAATGCTAAGCTTCCCTGTAATGTCGTTCATACTACCCAGCTGTCCATTAAAGACTTCTCCATGTTTCTTTAAGATGGCAGGTAGGTCTGTGTCTCCATGTGTCATTGTATGCACTGATGGCCAGTCCAGTGTGATTTTCTCCAACTATGAACATCCCAGTAGTGATGCATAGTCTCCTTTCACAACATAGAGTGGCAGCTTTTCAGTTTGTCTGTTTACCTGAACTGTGACATCAGTGATGCCTCTCACAGCGACAGATTCACCTGTGTAAGTCTTTAACACGAGGTGCGCTGGTTGAAGTGGAAGGTGTTTCAGTGTCTTTTTTCTGACACAAGAGATACAGCTGCCCCTGTGTCAATCTCCATACCCACCGGCTGTCCCTCTAGCAAGGGGGAGACATAGTAGCCGTGCAGCCCGCCAGGAAAAAGTCAGGATTTTCAGTGTGACTTCCTCGTCTGATGAGTCACTCACCTCAGTGTTCTCTTACTCAACAGTGTGAACATGTCTATGTGTCTTTCGTTGGAATGTCTGTTTCTTGTTTCCCGTTTTTGTGATTTCTCTGTTCTCTTTTTGTTTCTGGAGACTTGTCCGATGTGGCCCTTTTTACCACAGGTTGGACAATCCATGTCCTTCCACCAACATGTTGATACCTGATGTCCCACCTTGCCACAGTGGAACCATGTGACTTGATTTCCCTGTCTCTGATTTTCAGTTGAAACTCTGTGCACTTTTCCTTTTTTTATGATTAACTTTTTATTTATTTTCAAAGGAACACAGACAAGAACAAATAGCAGCAGGAATGGTTATACAGCTAGAGACACAATACTGTTAAAATATATATCAGAACAAATAGCAGCAGGAATGGTTATACAGCTAGAGACACAATACTGTTAAAATATATATCAGTATATTATGGAAATTAGTTATTGCAGATACATACAATTATAATAAACCACATATACAATCACCCACCTCAACTGCATCAACCCACCCTCCAACCCCTCCTGGGACCACCCCAACCCACCCTCCAACCCCTCCTGGGACCACCCCAACACACCCTCCAACCCCTCCTGGGACCACCCCAACCCACCCTCCAACTCCTCCTGGGACCACCCCAACACACCCAACCTGATCTCCATTCAATTAAATACTAAATCAAGGTACACATTTGCACGAAAATTATAATTAACGGTCAATCTGTTGGGTAAAACCCACTACAGGAGTTATTTTATGGTTTCAGCTGCAATTGTTGTTTGGCTAGCCCCATGGATCCTAGCAGTGGATAGTTCTAAATAAATGATATCTGTAAAAGTGCTGATCCAATGAGGTATGTTGGTTGCCATCTTAGTTCCAACATCTTTTTAGCTGCTGTCCAACCTGACAACATTATACGTCTTTGCTGTAATGACAGTGGTGAATTATCATTCAGTAATAACAGTTAGGGGGAACAAGGTATGAGGATACCTCTTTCCAAAACATGTCCCCTGGTCACTCCCAGTACATATGATTAAAGGAGTCCAAGGCACCTTGATTACATAGATCACACAGAGGAGCGGTTGTGATTTTTATTAAATGATGTTTTTTAGGTGGAAGGTATACCCTGTGTATGAGATTAAAATGTATCAGCTGATGATTAGGATTGTTAGATGAACCCACTAAGTTCCTGATGAACTCAACTGGTGAGCCTCTTTAGCAGCTAGTTCCATGGACACACTGATTTCAATGTCCTTTGCCAAGGTCAGATGACTTTCAGTCAACAGTCTCTTTTGTGTAGCTTCACTCCGTAGCCCACATACTAGTCTGTCTCTAATGATGTCATTTAGAACAGCATTAAACTCACAGTGTTCTGATAGTTTATTTAATGCAGCAGCAAACATTGTTACTGATTCTCCCTCTTCCTGATGTCTCCTGTGGAACCTGAACCTTTCAGCATTAACTAGTGGTTCTGGTGAAAAATGTCCTTTAAGTATCTCCACAATATCCCCATACGTCTTATTACCTGTTCTGTCTGGCTGTAGCAGGCTGCCTAGTAAATTAAATGTCTTTGGCCCCATTACACTAAAACATGTAGGCACAATGTTGTCCTCATCCATGTCATTTACAAGAACAAAATATTCCAACCGTTCTGTATATGAGCTCCACTGCTCAATACTTTTATCAAACTGTCCAATGTTTCCAACAATTCCAATAATTTTTCATTTCTCAACAAGCTCCTGATTGTCACTCACTTCAATATTGTCCTCAACCACAGCAATATTTTCCTCAGTCACGTGATCTTCGATCACTTCACTCACTGACGTTTCCTCCTAAGTTCACTCATTTAGCAATTTTTTATTCCAAAGTTCATCTTCACAGTTGAATAAATGTCCTTTCCTTTATTCAATGTGGGGGAAAAAAAGTATTTAGTCAGCCACCAATTGTGCAAGTTCTCCCACTTAAAAAGATGAGAGAGGCCTGTAATTTTCATCATAGGTACACGCCACTATGACAGACAAAATTAGACAAAAAAAATCCAGAAAATCATATTGTAGGATTTTTAATGAATTTATTTGCAAATTATGGTGGAAAATAAGTATTTGGTCAATAACAAAAGTTTCTCAATACTTTGTTATATACCCTTTGTTGGCAATGACACAGGTCAAACGTTTTCTGTAAGTCTTCACAAGGTTTTCACACACTGTTGCTGGTATTTTCGCCCATTCCTCCATGCAGATCTCCTCTAGAGCAGTGATGTTTTGGGGCTGTCGCTGGGCAACATGGACTTTCAACACCCTCCAAAGATTTTCTATGGGGTTGAGATCTGGAGACTGGCTAGGCCACTCCAGGACCTTGAAATGCTTCTTACGAAGCCACTCCTTCGTTGCCCGGGCGGTGTGTTTGGGATCATTGTCATGCTGAAAGACCCAGCCACGTTTCATCTTCAATGCCCTTGCTGATGGAAGGAGGTTTTCACTCAAAATCTCACGATACATGGCCCCATTCATTCTTTCCTTTACACGGATCAGTCGTCCTGGTCCCTTTGCAGAAAAACAGCCCCAAAGCATAATGTTTCCACCCCCATGCTTCACAGTAGGTATGGTGTTCTTTGGATGCAACTCAGCATTCTTTGTCCTCCAAACACGACGAGTTGAGTTTTTACCAAAAAGTTATATTTTGGTTTCATCTGACCATATGACATTCTCCCAATCCTCTTCTGGATTATCCAAATGCACTCTAGCAAACTTCAGACGGGCCTGGACATGTACTGGCTTAAGCAGGGGGACACGTCTGGCACTGCAGGATTTGAGTCCCTGGCGGCGTAGTGTGTTACTGATGGTAGGCTTTGTTACTTTGGTCCCAGCTCTCTGCAGGTCATTCACTAGGGCCCCCCCCCCCCCCCACGTGTGGTTCTGGGATTTTTGCTCACCGTTCTTGTGATAATTTTGACCCCACAGGGTGAGATCTTGCGTGGAGCCCCAGATCGAGGGAGATTATCAGTGGTCTTGTATGTCTTCCATTTCCTAATAATTGCTCCCACAGTTGATTTCTTCAAACCAAGCTGCTTACCTATTGCAGATTCAGTTTTCCCAGCCTGGTGCAGGTCTACAATTTTGTTTCTGGTGTCCTTTGACAGCTCTTTGGTCTTGGCCATAGTGGAGTTTGGAGTGTGACTGTTTGAGGTTGTGGACAGGTGTCTTTTATACTGATAACAAGTTCAAACAGGTGCCATTAATACAGGTAACGAGTGG
The DNA here is from genome assembly GCF_964263955.1 of Coregonus lavaretus. Taxonomy (NCBI): domain Eukaryota; kingdom Metazoa; phylum Chordata; class Actinopteri; order Salmoniformes; family Salmonidae; genus Coregonus; species Coregonus lavaretus. The sequence continues at coordinate 81,827,494 of NC_139989.1, forward strand.
AGGACAGAGGAGCCTCTTAAAGAAGAAGTTACAGGTCTGTGAAAGCCAGAAATCTTTCTTGTTTGTAGGTGACCAAATACTTATTTTCCACCATAATTGTCAGGGTTGAGTGTAGAGGTAACGTGGAATCACACGCAGGACACACAGAGATTCGAAACAGATGTCTTTAGTGAAGTCCGAAAATACAAGCCAAACACGGCAACAGGCCACAGGCAAAACATACGCACACTGGTGTGAACCAAAGTAAATGCGCACAACGTGCAGGACTCTCTCAAACAAAACGAAATACAGAGAGCACAGAACAGCGAACCAACTACTACACGTGACATCGAACAATTACACACAACACCTGACCAAACACAAGAGAACTAAATAGGACGCATAATGAACACTTAACAATGAACAGGTGTAACAATCAGACAAAACTAATCAAACATAGAAACATAGAACGGTGGCAGCTAGTACTCCGGAGACGACGACCGCCGAAGCCTGCCCGAACAAGGAGAAGGAGCAGCCTCGGCCGAAACCGTGACAGTACCCCCCCTTGACGCGCGGCTCCAGCCGTGCGCCGACCCCGGCCTCGGGGACGACCAGGAGGACGCGGAGCAGGGCGCGTAGGATGACCACGATGGAACTCGGTCAGAAGAGACGGGTCTAGGATGTCCCTCCTCGGCACCCAGCACCGCTCCTCCGGGCCATACCCCTCCCACTCCACGAGATATTGGAGACCCCCCATCCGGCTTCTCGAATCTAGGATGGACCGAACAGTGTACGCCGGAGCCCCCTCGATGTCCAACGGGGGCGGAGGAGTCTCTTCTATCTCATAGTCCTGGAGTGGACCAGCTACCACCGGCCTGAGGAGAGACACATGGAATGAGGGGTTAATATTCTTGTAATCAATGGGCAGTTGTAACCTGTAACACACCTCGTTCAATCTCCTCAGGACTTTAAAAGTCCCCACAAACCGCCGACCCAGCTTCCGGCAGGGCAGGCGGAGGGGCAGGTTTCTGGTTGAGAGCCAGACTCGATCTCCAGGTGCGTACACTGGCCCCTCACTGCGGTGGAGATCAGCGCTCGTCTTCTGTCGACGGATGGCTCGCTGCAGATGGATGTGTGCAGCGTTCCACGTCTCCGCCGAGCGCCGCACCCACTCATCCACCGCAGGGGCCTCGATCTGGCTCTCATGCCAAGGTGCCAGAACTGGCTGGTACCCTAACACACACTGGAAAGGGGTTAGTTTAGTGGAGGAGTGGCGGAGAGAGTTCTGTTCCATCTCGGCCCAGGGAACATATCTCGCCCACTCCTCCGGCCGGCCCTGGCAATATGACCTCAGAAACCTACCCACATCCTGGTTGACACGTTCGACCTGCCCATTACTCTCCGGGTGGTAACCCGAGGTAAGGCTCACCGAAACCCCCAACCGTTCCATAAACGCTCTCCAGACTCTGGAGGTAAACTGGGGGCCTCGATCAGACACTATATCCTCGGGTACCCCGTAATGACGGAAGACGTGGGTAAATAGAGCCTCAGCGGTCTGTAGGGCAGTAGGAAGACCCGGCATGGGAAGGAGACGACAGGCCTTCGAGAACCAATCCACAACGACCAGGATGGTGGTATTCCCCTGTGAGGAGGGAAGGTCTGTAACAAAATCCACCGAGAGGTGAGACCAGGGTCGTTGTGGAACGGGCAGGGGTTGTAACTTACCCCTGGGCAAGTGTCTGGGCGCCTTACACTGGGCACACACCGAGCAGGAGGAGACATAAATCCTCACATCCCTGGCTAACGTTGGCCACCAGTACTTTGTGCTAAGGCAGTGCACTGTCCGGCCAATACCTGGATGCCCAGAGGAGGGTGACGTGTGAGCCCAATAAATGAGCCGATCCCGGAACTCGAGCGGGACGTACGTCCGACCCACCGGACACTGTGGAGGGCTAGGGTCGGTGCGTAATGCCCGCTCGATCTCGTATCGACCTCCCATACCACCGATGCAACCAGACAAGACTTAGGTAGTATGGGAGTGGGCTCAACGGACCTCTCCTCCGTGTCATACCGCCGAGACAGGGCATCTGCCTTCCCGTTCTGGGACCCAGGGATGTAAGTGATCTTAAACACGAACCGGGCTAGAAACATAGTCCACCGAGCCTGGCGAGGATTCAGTCTCCTAGCTGCCCGAATGTATTCCAGGTTACGGTGGTCAGTCAGAATGAGAAAAGGGTGTTGAGCCCCCTCAAGCCAATGCCTCCACACCTTTAGGGCTTGTACCACGGCTAACAGCTCCCTGTCCCCTAAGTCATAATTACGCTCCGCCGGACTGAGCTTTTTCGAATAAAAAGCACAGGGGCGGAGTTTAGGTGGTGTGCCGGACCGTTGTGAGAGAACAGCCCCGATACCGGCTTCAGACGCGTCCACTTCCACTTGGAATGGTAAAGTGGGGTCCGGGTGCGCCAGCACTGGAGCCGAGGTAAACAGATCCTTCAGTCTCCCAAAAGCCCTGTCCGCCTCAGCTGACCACCGCAAGCGCACCGGACCTCCTTTCAGAAGGGACGTTATGGGAGCTGCCACCTGTCCAAAACCCCGGATAAACCTCCGGTAGTAATTCGCAAAACCCAAGAACTGCTGCACCTCTTTAACCGTGGTTGGGGTTTGCCAATTACGCACGGCTGACACACGGTCAACCTCCATCCTCACCCCTGACGCAGACAACTGATAACCCAAAAAGGAGACCGACTCCTGGAAGAACAGACATTTCTCGGCTTTGACATACAGGTCATGCTCCAACAGCCTCCTCAATACTCGGCGCACCAGGGCTACATGTTCGGCCCGGGTAGAACTGTACACCAGAATATCGTCTATGTACACGACTACTCCCTGCCCCTGCATGTCCCGGAAAATCTCATCTACAAAGGATTGGAAGACTGATGGAGCATTCATTAACCCGTATGGCATGACGAGATACTCGTAATGACCGGAGGTAGTACTAAATGCTGTCTTCCATTCATCGCCCTCTCTAATGCGGACCAAGTTATATGCGCTCCTTAGGTCCAATTTTGTGAAGAACCGTGCCCCATGTGATGACTCCGTCATAGTCGCAATCAGCGGAGTGGATAACTATATTTCACAGTAATCTGATTGAGACCGCGGTAATCAATACACGGGAGCAAACCTCCATCCTTTTTCTTCACAAAAAATAAGCTTGAGGACGCGGGTGAAGTGGAGGGCCGTATGTATCCCTGTCTCAGAGACTCGGCAATGTATGTCTCCATTGCCCTCTTCTCCTCCTGTGACAAAGGATACACATGGCTCCGCGGGAGCGCAGCTCCTGCCTGGAGGTCTATCACACAATCCCCCTGTCTATGAGGTGGCAACCGCGCCACTCTCGTCTTGCTAAACACGAGTGCCAAATCCTCATACTCGGGGGGAATGTGCAATGCGGGCATTTGGTTCGGACTCTCCACCGAGGTCGCCGCTACGGAAACACCCAGACATAGCCCCTCACACTGAGCAGACCACCCCTTAAGAGCCCTCTCTCGCCACGAAAGAGTAGGATCATGGGTAATCAACCAGGGAAGCCCCAGCACCACCGGATACGCAGGAGAGTCGATCAGATAGAGCTGAATCGTCTCCTCATGACCCCCCTGCGTCTCCATCCTAAGTGGCACTGTGACCTCCCTAATCAACCCTGATCCTAACGGACGACTATCTAGGGCATGTACAGGGAAAGGATTATTTACCGGAAGGAGGGGAATCCCTAACTCTACACAGAATTTGCGATCTACAAAATTCCCAGCTGCGCCTGAATCTACTAGCGCCTTATGCTGGGAACGAGGTGCAACCTGTGGAAAACAAACAGGTATGGTTATGTGTACGACAGAAAGCTCTGGGTAAGTGGGGCGCCTACTCACCTGGGAGGACTCCCCAATGTGTGGCCTGCCTTCTCCTCCACCAGGAGACCCTCCCCAGCACCTAGCCGCGGTGTGCCCTCCACGGCCACAGTTGGTGCAGGGGACGGCCCCCCTCGTTCTCCTTCTTCTCCTTCCTCTAGCGCCAGCACCTCCGAGCTCCATAGGGCTCAGCTCGGAGGTGCTGGAGGGTGGAATGGGCGATTCCCACCTGGGACGCCCGCGGGTAGCGAGCAGGGTGTACAGCCGAATGGCCATGTCAACCAATTGGTCAAATGAAAGCGTAGTATCCCTGCACGCCAACTCTCTGCGGACGTCCTCCCGGAGGCTGCAGCGGAAGTGGTCTATGAGTGCCCGCTCATTCCACCCTGCATCTGCCGCTAGAGTCCGGAACTCCAGTGCAAACTCCTAAGCGCTCCTCATCCCCTGCCGGAGGTAGAATAGACGCTCCCCCGCCGCCTTCCCTTCCGGTGGATGGTCAAACACAGCACGGAAGCGGCGGGAGAACTCTGCATAGGTGATAGTAGCGGCGTCTATTCTCCTCCATTCGGCGTTGGCCCACTCCAACGCCTTGCAGGTGAGAAAGGAGATGAGGGCGGAAACGCTCTCGTGTCCCGAGGGCGCCGGGTGTACGGTGGCGAGGTAGAGTTCAACTTGCAACAGGAACCCCTGACACCCGGCAGCGGTGCCGTCGTACGCCCTCGGGAGCGAGAGCCGAATCCCACTGGGTTCCGGAAGTTGGACAGGCGGGCTGACCGATGGTGATGGTACGGTAGGTGGGGGTGTGGGTACCCCGCTGGTCTCCCATCGATGGAGGGTGTTCATCACTCGGTCCAGGGCGTGCCCGATTTGGTTGATCCTGTCCTCCTGTCCACGAAGGCGCTCCTCGATGATCTCTGTGCATACGGGTGCTCCTGCTGATTCCATAGAGATGGTGTGTAATTCTGTCAGGGTTGAGTGTAGAGGTAACATGGAATCACACGCAGGACACACAGAGATTTGAAACAGATGCCTTTAGTGAAGTCCGAAAATACAAGCCAAACACGGCAACAGGCCACAGGCGAAACATATGCACACTGGTGTGAACCAAAGTAAATGCGCACAACGTGCAGGACTCTCTCAAACAAAACGAAATACAGAGAGCACAGAACAGCGAACCAACTACTACACATGACATCGAACAATTACACACAACACCTGACCAAACACAAGAGAACTAAATAGGACGCATAATGAACACTTAACAATGAACAGGTGTAACAATCAGACAAAACTAATAAAACATAGAAACATAGAACGGTGGCAGCTAGTACTCCGGAGACGACGACCGCCGAAGCCTGCCCGAACAAGGAGAAGGAGCAGCCTCGGCCGAAACCGTGACAATAATTTGCAAATAAATTCATTAAAAATCCTACAATGTGATTTTCTGGGAAAAAAAATCTCAATTTGTCTGTCATAGTTGACGTGTACCTATGATGAAAATTACAGGCCTCTCTCATCTTTTTAAGTGGGAGAACTTGCACAATTGGTGGCTGACTAAATCCTTTTTTTCCCCACTGTATGTTCCTCCCTTTTAATCATTTTGTTTTCCCGCTCCGACGTCCGTCTCCAGTCCTTTTCTGCCGTCCATGACGATGTTAACTCTCTCTCTTAGCTAGCTAGACTATTCACCTGCCTCTGCTATCAATACACTATGCTAACATTAGCCTTTTCTGGACCACAGAAAATAACAGTTTTAAACAGTTGTAAAAACCCACTTCTTCCAGACAGAATAGTTCCTGTAGATTCAGACTTACTCATCGCCAATCTTTTGTTATGTCTCGTTGGTGTCATAACCACGTCTGTATAACAATTCAATAATGATGAGACAGGAGACAGGAATCAGTTCAACCATTTATCTGGAACGTGATCATCTCAACACATACAAACCCCCATGATGCTCTGCAGCACAACCCCAATATACAACAAATACATAGATAAGTAAATGGACACTAAACAAAACTCATAGAGGAATTTTAATGTTCAGTTGTAGAAAGTAGGGTCATGGGATAGGGTCAGAAAGGTCAGTATGTTTGATTACTGGTTCCAGAGGTGACATAACAAGCATAAGGTCCATTATAACACAGTGAAGTAGAGGTGGGAGCTAAAAGCAGACATGTACAGTGAGACGGTGTGAGGAGGTCAGGGGTGAAACACTAGATCAGGACAGGTAGAAATGGCAGGGCTGGAAATAGACACAGAGACACATTCTGATCATGGCTCAGACCTGACCTGAGACA
>NC_139989.1:81838671-81933671 GCF_964263955.1 Coregonus lavaretus
TATTAATTATATACATATTATAATACGTAGATTAATACAGATTGATGCACCTCTCTGGAGAGGGATTCTCCCTGATCTTCTCCTTGATGTACTTGACTGTTTCTTCATGGCTCTGTGAGCTGCTTCTTGTCTTTGTCAGTAGACCTGGTAAATGCTTCTGATTGGACTCCATTGAGAGGCCCAGAAGGAATCGGAGGAACAGGTCCAGGTTTCCTGTCTCACTTTGTAAGGCTTCATCCACAGCACTCTTGTAGACAGTAACTTTACGCTTGTGTCTGATCCTCACAGAAAAGTTACTGGACGTTGATTGAGGTTTGGCCATTAGATTCTCATTGTTGTTGATGAATGAGAGGAACACATATACAGCAGCCAGAAACTCCTGAATGCTCAGATGCACGAAGCAGTACACCTTGTCCTGGTACAGCCCACATTCCTCTTTAAAGAGCTGTGTGCACAATCCTGAGTACACTGAGGCTTCATTGATATCAATGCCAGCCTCTTTCAGGTCTTCTTCATAGAAAATCAGATTGCCCTTCACAAGCTGTTGAAAAGCCAGTTTTCCCAGTGACAGAATGCTCTCTTTATTCCAGTGTGGACCTGTCTCTTCTTTCCCAAGATACTTTTCATTCTTCTGTTTGGTATGAAACTCCACAAGGTGTGTGTACATCTCAGTCAGAGTCTTGGGCATCTCTTCTCTCTTATGTTTCAGCATGTGTTCAAGGACGATTGCAGAAATCCAACAGAAGACTGGAATGTGGCACATGATGTGGAGGCTCCTTGATGTCTTTATGTGTGAGATGATTCTGCTGGCCAGGTCCTCATCACTGAATCTCTTCCTGAAGTACTCCTCCTTCTGTGGGTCATTGAACCCTCGTACCTCTGTCACCTGGTCAACACACACTGAAGGGATCCTATTGGCTGCTGCAGGTCGGGTAGTTATAATAATAATATAATAATTGGTCATTTAGCAGACGCTCTTATCCAGAGTGACTTACATTAGCAGTTAGGGTTAAGTGCCTTGCTCAAGGGCACATCGACAGATTTTTCACCTAGTCGGCTCGGGGATTAGAACTAGCGACCTTTCGGTTACTGGCACAACGCTCTTAACCACTAAGCTACCTGCCCCCCAGAGGAGAGCAGAGGGAAGCAGATTTCCCTTGATGAGATTTGTCAGCAGAACATCCACTGAGGTTGACTTTGTGACGTCACAGCATATCTTGTTCTTCTGGAAGTCTAGGGGCAGTCGGCACTCATCCAGACCATCAAAGATGAAAATAACTTTGTACTTGTCGTAGTTGGAGATTCTTGATTGTTTGGTTTCCATTGAGAAGTGATTGAGAAGTTCAATGAAAGTGTGTTTTTCCTTTTTCATCAAATTCAGCTCCCGAAAAGGGAATGAAAATACAAATTGGACATCCTGATTTGCTTTTCCTTCAGCCCAGTCCAGAATGAACTTCTGCACAGAGACTGTTTTTCCAATGCCAGCGACTCCCTTTGTCAGCACAGTTCTGATAGGTTTGTCTTGTCCAGTTAAGGGTTTGAAGATGTCGTTACATTTGATTACAGTCTCTGGTCTTGCTTGTTTCCTGGTTGTTGTCTCAATCTGTCTCAGCTCATGTTCATTATTGACCTCTCCTTTTCCCCCTCTGTGATGTAGAGCTCTGTGTAGATCTTATTGAGAAGTGATGGGTTTCCTTGTTTAGCGATCCCCTCAAACACACATTGAAACTTTTTCTTTAGATTAGATTTGAGTTCACGTTGGCAAATCACAGCAAGCTCATCTGAATGAAGAAATAACACAGAGGATATTAATATTACGTCTGTTTTAATGCCTACAGTATTGTAGGACTGTTATAAAGTTTTAAATAAAAGTAATCTATTCTCTTAACTGACTGTATAAATGTGTAAATGTTTTCATAATGACTGATTATATTATTATTATTCGGTGTTACTGATGGTATCTTTAATGTTGTCTATCTCTCTCTTCCTCACTCCTCTTCTCTCTGTCTAAATTAATCATTTGATGAGGTCACTAGTTGTTGTGTTAAGGCTGCTACAATATCATTGAGTTACACAGCTACTTTAGCTGTATTTTAGCTACAGCCTTAAAATGTTCTAAAACAGCATTCAACATGAGGCAGACAGCTCTTACTTTTCTCCAGTGTGTCAGCAAGCTCCTTCTGGTTCATTTTCCTCAGGACGTGCAGTGTGATCTTCAGAGCCCCCTCTCTGGCACTGCTCTCCTGCTTCTCATCTTCAGCATCCACCACTTCCTTATCCTGCTTCTGACTCTCAAAGCCTTCTGGGAGTTCTGGACTAAGAATCCTCTTGAACATCTTCAGCTCGTTCTTCACAAATGTCATAATATTCTCTTCAAGTAACTGAAATAAATCAAGTAAATAAGTTAAGCAAGAGACAAAAACGCTTTCTCATTAACACATTAATGAATGATTGACAGATTAACTTTACTTGAGGTAAACAAAAACAAATGTACATAACAGGACCACGTACACTGAAAATGGAGGCCAGGTCTGTTTGATGACTCTGGGAAGACTGACCACTGATAATCTCTGACTCTGATCTCTCCTGTTGGTTTCTGTGGACAAAACATGAGATTACATCTCCTCATCCAGGGAGTGCACACACACACACACACACACACACACACACACACACACACACACACACACACACACACACACACACATACACACACTCACTCACACACTCACACACACACACACACACACACACACAGGGAGGGATTGTTGTGTTTGTTTAATATTGTTTCAGGTCTATGAAAATGGAAAAAAGGATTAGCCTATGTATTATGAAAACAACAAAAAGAAATGGTAAAATGGGAGAGGAGAAATGACTAGAGACAGTGTTTTTTAACTCACTGACCATGACCCATGAGTTCTTCTTACCTTTGTTCAGTAGAAAAGTCTCCCTCTCTAAACCGTATAGGTTGAACCATAGACTTGTCACTCTTCATGGACACACAGCTGGGTACAGGGGAGGCTGGTCTCTCCTGCTTGATTGGACTTCAACACAACAGAGACAAACATTATTTCTCTCATTGTTTAAATCGCTTGATGGTTTATTTCAGAGAGACAAATAATGTAGTTTTCTTTGCCAAATGATATATATCTGTCTCACTCTCAGAGAAATAAGTAGTACTACTAGGTTTTACACAGTAAAAATATATCTGCCTCACTCTCAGAGAAATAAGTAGTACTGCTAGGTTTTACACAGTAATAATATATATATATCTGCCTCACTCTCTGAGAAATAAGTAGTACTGCTAGGTTTTACACAGTCAAATGTAACAAATAACTACATTTTTAATAAACATCTGTACAAATGTACAAAATTCAATACAGTAATATGAGATCTGTACATAAAACATTTACATTTTCGTCATTTAGCAGATGTTCTTATCCAGGGTCTCACAACAGCATCTTAAGGCTAAGTTCATCATTAGAATCTATCTAGTTTATTGATAGATCCTTCGTAGGAGCATTGTTAAATCTCTGAGCTGTTTCCCAAAACCATCATTATTAACGTTGCACTTGAAAACGCTCATATTCTAACACCTGCCTCAGACCACTTGTAGAACAGCCAAGTGCGTCGTTAGATGCTTTTTTGCCCTCCCGCGTCACTTTATACACAGAAGATCTCCGCTAAACAAAGAATCACATGGTTTATCCGTCTCTTTGTGACCACAGATAAATTCAGAACAAAGTTGACTACAAATACAAAGTTGCAAATGTCTTTGCAATTGATTCAAACAAGGGAAGTACACAAATTTGGTTCAAATGAAAACCGAGATAACTGCATTACAGTATAAATAGTAGGCTATAGGCCTATTTCAATCATATTGGAATATATTCAATGTTCAATATATTTAGTTTTATTTTGCTACTTGTAGGCTACTGTCTGTAATTTGTCTCAATATATTTCATGATGTGTAGCCTAACATGTGAACAATGATGTGCCGAATCTGTGATTTAGTGCATTTTTATTGGGTAAGCACTAGAATAAACTACCTCAATATTTGCAGCTGTGGGTAGTAATATCTTTCTAGAAGCTGATCCGTGGTCAGTATTGTGAAATAATTATAATGTTAAGGAATGATTTTAATGGACAAAACTGATCTGAGAGCAGCGGTCCCTTTCTTTCGATCCTATCAGTATCGATACATGCTCCACCGGACGTGACTGATCCAGTTTCTACTGGTCTGCCTGCAGATATGGAACTCTGACCTGTTCACCGGACGTGCGACCTTGTCCCGAACCTGCTGTTTCGACCCTCTCTCTCTCTCCCTCTCCTTCTCTCTCTCTATCACACCTGCTGTCCCGACATCTGAATGCTCGGCTATGAAAAGCCAAATGACATTTACTCCTGAGGTGCTGACGTGTTGCACCCTCTATAACCACAGTGATTATTATTTGACCCTGCTAGTCATCTATGAACATTTGAAAATCTTGAAGAACGATCTGAACTTAATGGCCATATCCTCTTATAATCTCCTCCCAGCACAGCCAGAAGAGGACTGGCCACCCCTCAGAGCCTGGTTCCTCTCTAGGTTTCTTCCTAGGTTCCTGCCTTTCTAGGGAGTGTTTCCTAGCCACCGTGCTTCTACATCTGCATTGCTTGCTCTTTGGGGTTTTAGACTGGGTTTCTATATAAGCACTTTGTGACAACTGCTGATGTAGAAAATGTATTCTGGGAATACATATGAAGCAAACCAGGCCAGGGTTTGGGGTTTGAGAAGTCAATGAGAGGTAAAAATGACTTCCTTAGTTGTTCATTTTGAAAATGTTCTGTCTTAAGTAGTTTAACAAACTGACACATTTTCATGTTAGTCAAAAACAACTTTATATCGAAGGAGTGCCTTTGAGTTGACGGCCTGCACATGTGCAGTTCGGCACAAGACGACCATTAGACCCATTGACATATTTCTGCGCATGAGCTTCAAATCAAATCAAATTGTATTTCTCACATGCGCCGAATACAGCAGTGGTACACTTTACCGTGAAATGCTTACTTACGAGCCCTTTCCCAACAATGCAGATGAAAAAGTCACAAAAATTAGCTAAATAAAAAAAGGAAATTGTTACATAATAAAATAACAATAATGAGGCTATAAGGAGTACTGAGTCAATGTGCAGGGGTACCAGGAAGTTGAGGTAATTGAGGTAATATGTACATGTAGGTAGGGGTAAAAGTGACTAGGCAATCAGGATAGAGATTACATCTCCTCATCCAGGGAGTGCACACACACACACACACACACACACACACACACACACACACACACACACACACACACATAGGGAGGGAATGTTGTGTTTGTTTAATATTGTTTCAGGACTATGAAAATGGAAAAAAGGATTAGCCTATGGATTATGAAAACAACAAAAATAAATGGGAAAATGGGAGAGGAGAAATGACTAGAGACAGTGTTGTTTAACTCACTGACCATGACCCATGAGTTCTTCTTACCTTTGTTCAGTAGAAAAGTCTCCCTCTCTAAACTTTATAGGAGGATTCATAGACCGGTCACTCTTCATGGACACACAGCTGGGTACAGGGGAGGCTGGTCTCTCCTGCTTGATTGGACTTCAACACAACAGAGACAAACATTACGTCTCTCATCTACTCTGAGCTCAGATTTGGAAACATAACAAGAGTTTCATTCCAAAACGCTATATATCCATATTCAGAAATGTTCGTAAATTAGCTTCTATTGTTTACAGAAATTATCAAATAAATGGTTGTGTTTTCTCACTAGCTAATCATGGCATGGTGTTGTTCAATGACAGACATGTGTTTGTTTAAAATCGATCACTTAATGGCTTCATTTCAGAGAGACAAATGTTTTTTTTTGCCAAAGCTATTTAGAGTTGTTAAACGGGTGTGAAGAGTGTGTTGGTATAACGGTAATATTGTCAAAATTCCGCTTGTAACAACCATCAGAATTGGTTAAAGAAATATGCATTCCATTATATTAGGCAATAATGAAGATTAGGCAAAGTGGTCGTGTCGTGAAAATTCTATTAAATGTCTTCCATTGCAACGAGTCCAGTCAGGGTGCTGCAGAACCCCTGCAGTACCTCCACTGACCCCGGATTGAGAACTCCTGATTTAGCAGATACTCTAATCCAGAGTGATTTACAGTAAGTGCATTCATTTTAAGATAGCTATTTATTTTAGAAATAAACATAAAAAATTCTTCATAAAATTGTAATCTCACCTCTTAGCGTTGGTGTCATGTTCCCCAGAGAGACTCATTTTAGAGGCAGGGACCCCCTCCTCTCTCTCCCCAGAGAGACTCCTTTTAGAGGCAGGGCCCCCCTCCTCTCTCTCCCCAGAGAGACTCATTTTAGACCACTGACCCCTAAACAGAGATGCAGCATGTTGGTTGTGGTGAACACAGTGACAACTCATTCTAGAATGTCAATTGTTCTCTTTTACTCATGATCTCTTAGAAATAAAACATTTACTAACAGACACATCCAAACAGTCGGGTGATTTAATTTAATCACAGGAACATTGTTACGTTCCTCAACAAGAAATAAAACATTGTCTCTCAAACAGAAGAAGGAACTAACAAAGAGTCACTAACAACAACCAAAACGAAACAGGTGGTTTTAGGAGGGGTTCTGAAAGACACTCATGGGGGTGTCCACTAGTGGTGGGAATCAGAGGCTTTCTGAACGCTTTGGGGCTTTCACCAAATTGTGCCGAAAATGCCATTGATAGATTTGAGTCCAATAAACAACATTTAGTTAGAATGTGGGGTTCGCTTTTTGCCTCCAGGTTCACTATGTTTTCAAAAACGATGCATATGTGGTATTATTTAGGATACTAAAGACAGAATATTATCATAGGCTACACTAAATAAAACACATTATTTAAACAAGGATGGGAAGATTGTGTGGTTCCACAGAAAATAATTGTTCAACTATAGCAGGGATTCAATCTTGTGCCTATGTTGATGTCTGATCCAAATCCCCATCCCTACCTACTGAGCTACCATTCAGTGGCTACAAACTGGAAGACATCAAACTGAATGTGTAAATAAGGTGTCCAGTGGAGGTCAATACTTTGCTTTGAAAAAAGCACCGGCACCAGGGAGAAATCAGTGAGATCTCTCGCATTTTGCAACACATGGTTCGAAAAAGCATGAGATCAAACAAAGCTTCGGACGTCATTGATCATGTGGTAATGTTACTTCAAAAACTCTCCATGGCAGTGTTTCAAACACTTAAAAGACTCCCTCTCCCCTCAGCCCTCAAGTTAAGTGGACACTTCTGATGACGTATCATGACGTATGATGAGTGGACACTTCTGATGATGTATCATGACGTATAATGAGTGGACACTTCTGATGATGTATCATGACGTATGATGAGTGGACACTTCTGATGACGTATCATGACGTATGATGAGTGGACACTTCTGATGACGTATCATGACGTATGATGAGTGGACACTTCTGATGACGTATCATGACGTATGATGAGTGGACACTTCTGATGACGTATCATGACGTATGATGAGTGGACACTTCTGATGACGTATCATGACGTATGATGAGTGGACACTTGCAGGGCAAAGGGTGAGGGAAGAATGGATGAATTTTAAATGGACCGCCCTTGCCCAGAAATGTGTCACTCGTTTGTCCCACGGTTGTGTTTTCAGTCATCATAGCGACCGTTCTCTCTGCGTGGGGCGTGGGAAATGCATGTTTCATCTTCAGCCGTTGTAGGAAAGATACACTTAAAACACTCGTAACCCTAAATTCCATCGCTATCGGGAAACCGGGCCCAGAGTGACTTACAATACAATTGCCGTATTATAGTGTATTTTAGCTTTTAAAAGACTTGAGCATTTCCTGTTGCTGCAGGATAATTTTCCTGCTGTGAGAAACTGGGTCAAATTAAGATATGGCATCTGTAAGTGCATTCATCTTAAGATATCAAAGTGAGACAACCACATATCACAGTCAAATATACAGGATACGAACATTCCATTCCAGCTAAACAATGGATATATAGCATTTAGCCAAAAAAACTTTTATTTTTATGCACATCTCAAATCCATTTATAAAAAATCTGAGATCAGTAACGTTTTGAACACACCGACTGCGTCATTGCATTTTGGTACCAGAAGTACATTAATTTCCAATGGAACGCTGCGTTTGCCTTGAAGCATTGCGTTGCAGAGGCAGTTGCAGTGCGTTCTGTGTGGTGCGTACGTTGGATTTATCGAACGTATGCGTCAAACTGTGTACATAGACGGCTTGACAGAAATGGTAGCAGAAAGTGAAAGTTTAACTTTTGTTGCACACATATTTAGATGATGCTGCATACTATTTTGCGCAATGACGCAGTCGGTGTGTTCAAAGCGTAATATTTTAGGTACCCATAAGCAATCATTTGAAAAAATTGTGGACATAGAGTTTTGGAAATGTACTTAATAATTCTTAAACAAAACTGTAATCTCACCTCTTAGCTTTGGTGTCATGTTCTCCTGAGAGACTCATTTTAGAGGCAGGGCCCCCCTCCTCTCTCTCCCCAGAGAGACTCATTTTAGAGGCAGGGACCCCCTCCTCTCTCTCCCCAGAGAGACTCATTTTAGACCACTGACCCCTAAACAGAGATGCAGCATGTTGGTTGTGGTGAACACAGTGACAACTAATTCTAGAATGTCCATTGTTCTCTTTTACTCATGATCTCTTAGAAATAAAACATTTACTAACAGACATATCGAAACAGTCAGGCTATTTAATGCAATCAGATGAACATCTGGTTGTGACATCTCTTCTCCATGTTAACTGTCAATAATAATAATAAGTCACTGTTTGTTAAGGTAGTTATAGACAGTGCAGCAACACAAGGCCATGTCTCACACTTATTTGTATTAATTAAAAGTCGGCTATTTGTTGTCTTTGAATCTGAGAATGTAGACAGAAAGGCTAAAACGGGCATGATTGATCTGAGGGGAAATCATTGATACATTCAGAAAGTATTTTTTGCAACAAGTAAGAGATGTTATGTAATGTAAAGTAGGCTAGTTTATAATATAAACTCAGCAAAAAAAGAAATGTCCCTTTTTCAGGACCCTGTCTTTCAAAGATAATTCGTAAAAATCCAAATAACACATATCTTCATTGTAAAGGGTTTAAACACTGTTTCCCATGCTTGTTCAATGAACCATAAACAATTAATGAACATGCACCTGTGGAACGGTCGTTAAGACACTAACAGCTTACAGACGGTAGGCAATTAAGTTCACTGTTTTGAAAACTTAGGACACTGAGGCCTTTCTACTGACTCTGAAAAACACCAAAAGAAAGATACCCAGGGTCCCTGCTCATCTGCGTGAACGTGCCTTAGGCATGCTGCAAGGAGGCATAAGGACTGCAGATGTGGCCAGGGCAATAAATTGCAATGTCCGTACTGTGAGACGCCTAAGACAGCGCTACAGGGAGACAGGACGGACAGCTGATCGTCCTCGCAGTGGCAGACCACGTGTAACAACACCTGCACAGGATCGGTACATCCGAACATCACACCAGACAGGACTGGCAAAAAGTGCTCTTCACTGATGAGTCGCGGTTTTGTCTCACCAGGGGTGATGGTTGGATTCACGTTTATCGTAGAAGGAATGAGCGTTACACCAAGGCCTGTACTCTGGAGCGGGATCGATTTGGAGGTGGAGGGTCCATCATGGTCTGGGGCAGTGTGTCACAGCATCATCGGACTGAGCTTGTTGTCATTGCAGGCAATCTCAACGCTGTGCGTTACAGGGAAGACATCCTCCTCCCTCATGTGGTACGCTTCCAGCAGGCTCATCCTGACATGACCCTCCAGCATGACAATGCCACCAGCCATACTGCCCGTTCTGTGCGTGATTTCCTGCAAGACAGGAATGTCAGTGTTCTGCCATGGCCAGCGAAGAACCCGGATCTCAATCCCATTGAGCACGTCTGGGATCTGTTGGATAGGAGGGTGAGGGCTAGGGCCAATCCCCCCAGAAATGTCTGGGAACTTGCAGGTGCCTTGGTGGAAGACTGGGGTAACATCTCACAGCAAGAACTGGGAAATCTGGTGCAGTCCATGAGGAGGAGATGCACTGCAGTACTTAATGCAGCTGGTGGCCACACCAGATACTGACTGTTACTTTTGATTTTGATCCCCCTTTTGTTCAGGGACACATTTTTCAATTTCTGTGGAACTTGTTCAGTTTATGTCTCAGTTGTTGAATCTTGTTATGTTCACACAAATATTTACATATGTTAAGTTTGCTAAAAACAAACGCAGTTGACAGTGAGAGGACGTTTCTTTTTTTTCTGAGTATATTATAGCGGTTTGTTAGTGATATGCAGATGGAGGTCTATACCTCAGCTATAGCCTACATATCCTAGATGACCAGCCTAAACCTGTTCAGATCAGTTCCCATAACGTTACAGGCCTACCAGTAGCAGGACAGAGCTTGTAGCCTAGGCATGACATGTTTCACATTTCCAACAGAGACCATCAGGTTGGTCAGCATGATAAGTGATAATATATCAAACCTACTCTGACTATTGAATGTCTGTAAACGACCTAACTTTCTAATATAATAGTTCTATGTAGCCTAGACTTACCAGAGTCTGCTCGTCTTTCCTACATATCAACACATTTATCCGACTTCTAATGTTACCGAGACATATGTGCCACAGTTTAAACAGCCATTTTGTAAGTGCGTAGGCTACACACTTACTTTAAATTTCATATGAGGAAACTGGTGCGGCCGCCTGTGTTCTTGCAGATTAAGTAGCCTCTCATAGGGAACTCATTCAACCAGCCTAAACAACAGTAAATAAAATATGTCAAATGGTCAAAAAACAATGGTGTAAAGAGAATCCTGTCCTCCTAATATAGCCATGTACATTAAAGACAGGTATATTGCTACAGATGTAGGATCTTAATTTGAGCCGGTTTGCTACAGCAGGAAAATAATCCTGAAGCAACACG
Source organism: Coregonus lavaretus (assembly GCF_964263955.1). Taxonomy (NCBI): domain Eukaryota; kingdom Metazoa; phylum Chordata; class Actinopteri; order Salmoniformes; family Salmonidae; genus Coregonus; species Coregonus lavaretus. The sequence continues at coordinate 81,849,702 of NC_139989.1, forward strand.
ACATTTGAAATATTATGTGGATTATAATAAATTGTCATTTTTCAAAAGGGAAAAGTGGAACATTTTTAATTTCAAACTTCAGAACCCTTTTTAACCCTCAAATAGACAACAAGTTTTAGTTCTCCTGCAACCGGCTGATTAAATTAAGATCCTACATCTGTACAGAGCTTCGCTTTATCTAAACCAAGGCAGTTTGCATTATTAGCAATGATGTTGCAACTGTCAGCTGCTGTAAACCTATGTGATTGGATGTTATAGACCCCCATCTGAACAGTTTCTTTCCCCATGCTGTAGCCCTCACCAACTGGTCATCTGGTCCATAGAGACTAATGGACTATACACTCTATGCTGCTCACCACATCAAGCCATCTCTGAACTGTACACTACCATCTGGTCCATAGAGACTAAAGGACTATACACTCTATGCTGCACACCACATCAAGCCATCTCTGAACTGTACACTATCATCTGGCCCATATAGACTAAAGGACTATACACTCTATGCTGCACACCACATCAAGCCATCTCTGAACTGTACACTACCATCTGGTCCATAGAGACTAAAGGACTATACACTCTATGCTGCACACCACATCAAGCCATCTCTGAACTGTACACTACCATCTGGCCCATAGAGACTAAAGGACTATACACTCTATGCTGCTCACCACATCAAGCCATCTCTGTGTGGGAAAGTATTGGGAAGACAGAAAGATAACAGTGAATATGAGACATGGGGGAAGGTATTGGGAAGGTTGAAAGATAACATTGAATTTCCCCCAAGTATCGCAAACAGGAAGTTAAATTAGTCACAGGGGTGTGCTAACTAAAGTAGTGTTGCAAAAGCCTTTCCACCCCACTCTTCCCCATCAGTCTCAAGAACAGAACCTGTAGTTTAATGTAGAAACATGTAGATACAACAGAAACAAGATGTGATACTATCTACTTCTCTTTTACCAGAACAGAGACATTTCCCAGAGGAGGCTGGTGGGAAGAGCTATAGGAGGACGGGTTCATTTTTAAAGACTTTTGTTTTTATCTTTTTAATGACAGATCATATAAACATGCTGTTTTCACAAACAGAAAAGTATTCTATGCCTTGTTACCCATTTTTTTCCCACCTATTCTCAACTTTAATCTGCCAAGACAATGCGCCACTAATGAGTCTCTCTTTACTCACTGAATAAATGACAAATGGATGAATGGGCGATAGTTTTGCACCTTACTTCACAACTGAATTTAAATGAGGCCTAACTGAATGATAAGGAGGGTGCAGATGTTGAATTCATTTAGAACAATAGTGTAATGATGAGTTTGTGTTATGCCTGTTTATCAGCATCAAATCATTTGACCACACGCCTTGTGGGTTGATACATTTCTCTTTTATGTTTTACTTTGTAAATGGGACGGATTTATTTTCTATAACTCTGTTACTAATTAAATGTATTGTGGGAAACAAAAACGTGCTATGAGTTGCAGAAGGCCTTTAGAATAATACTTTAGAATTTACTTTGTAAAAATAAACTGTTACAGGTCTGTTTTATTTACTATAAGTCTATTACTGATCAAATGTATTGTGGGAAACGAAAACATGCTATGTGTTGCAGTCAACACAATCTCACACTCAATCCGTGCAAATATGCACAAAAGCATGCATTTTTGTGTGGTTGATTTTGTGTGAAAATACACATTTTGTACGACTTAATTCATAGGAAAATACATTTTTGGGGGGCGAATTAAGCCATACAAAAACGCACAAAATCTGCTAAAATACTTGAGTGTGAGAATGTGTTGCAAAAAGTAGGCCTTTAGAATTACGCAAAACATATCCTTGACTACCGAAGTTGATGAGTGAGCAAACTGATGCCAGTCAGCCTCACAGCCGGCCCATCAAAACTACACCTGAACTATACCTCAACTAATTTCACACATGATAAGAGTTAGCCTATAGACCAGATTACATTGACAATAATCTGATGAGTGACAATATTATCAATTGTCAAATTGTACATGAAGAGATGGACGCATCTTGTAATTGACAGATGCAGGGAAAGGAGCATCTCTTTATCAAATCCTCCTTCAGAGTCCCATGCAGGTAAAACATTGTGATTTCTATATAGTGCTGTATCTGAAAGAGCATATTCTGCAGTTTCTATGTCACTTACCTTTATCAAATAACTCTAAATATTCAAGAGGTGCAGCTCTATTTCCAAATGTCACTTTTTTCAACAATATCTGTGCTGTCAATGTATTTATCACATGACCACTCCATCGGCAGCATTGCTCTGGCAACTAAGCAGAAACTAGTAACATCATCCAGTTAAAACATGCTGTTCTGTCGTCAATGGATGAATGGCCAATAGAAACCAGATAGAAACTGATAATGATGCATGTGACTTCAGTTTTAGTTAGCCGCAGATTTCGAAACCTACTTGCTCAATGTGTTTCCATATCTGGGGAAAGATGAAACCAGGCCAGTGGGTGAGAGACTGTTTGACTGGGATTTTGAGACACGTGGAGCCTTACATGGGCAAAGGCAGAAATGGGACCAATGACAGCTTTTTCACATCAATTTCCCTGTCAGACAAGTTGATTGCAAAGAAGAAGCTGCCCCTCTCTGCGCAAAACAACATATCTGCGGAGAGTGGTAAAGCAACACTCACGGTGTGATGGAGAGTGGTAAAGCAACACTCACGGTGTGATGGAGAGTGGTAAAGCAACACTCACGGTGTGATAGAGAGTGGTAAAGCAACACTCACGGTGTGATGGAGAGTGGTAAAGCAACACTCAAAGTGTGATGGAGAGTGGTAAAGCAACACTCACGGTGTGATGGAGAGTGGTAAAGCAACACTCACGGTGTGATGGAGAGTGGTAGGGCAACACTCACGGTGTGATGGAGAGTGGTAAAGCAACACTCACGGTGTGATGGAGAGTGGTAAAGCAACACTCACGGTGTGATGGAGAGTGGTAAAGCAACACTCACGGTGTGCTGGAGAGTGGTAAAGCAACACTCACGGTGTACAGATGTTAAATAAATAAGTGTTAGCTTCCTCAGCACCATGCACCCCACTGTTGCCACCGGCAGTGACCAGAAGAAGAAACCGGAAACAGTGACAGACTACAATCACACAGAGGTATATACAGTATCTCTACCATATACAGATAGCCTTCCCATCTGCCAAACACCAAATAGGATCCCCTTTTATGATATTACATTCATATTATTACTATTAGTATTATCATTCTATATAATTATAACCTATTCTATTCTATTTTATTTTATGTTAAAGCTTGGTGTGGATGCACTCGACCAGATGTCCAGACTGTACTCTGTAAAAGGGGGTACTCTCCTCTGGCCTGTTGACTGTACTCTGTAAAAGGGGGTACTCTCCTCTGGCCTGTTGACTGTACTCTGTAAAAGGGGGTACTCTCCTCTGGCCTGTTGACTGTACTCTGTAAAAGGGGGTACTCTCCTCTGGCCTGTTGACTGTACTCTGTAAAAGGGGGTACTCTCCTCTGGCCTGTTGACTGTACTCTGTAAAAGGGGGTACTCTCCTCTGGCCTGTTGACTGTACTCTGTAAAAGGGGGTACTCTCCTCTGGCCTGTTGACTGTACTCTGTAAAAGGGGGTACTCTCATCTGGCCTGTTGACTGTACTCTGTAAAAGGGGGTACTCTCCGCTGGCCTGTTGAGGTGTTCTACAATGTGCTCGACATGACTGCTATCAACACGTGTTGTACAAGCAATGCCTTGACAAGACAGTCAGCAGGAGACATTTCATCATGGATCTGGCATGTGAGCTTGGTGAGAACCACATGATTGCAGAGAAAGAAGCTACAGTCACCAAGCAGGCCGCCAAGACAGCAGGTCCTGTTCTCCCTCTTCCCCAAGAACCACAGCTCCCACTGGGGAAAAATACACAATGTCAAGACAGCAGGTCCTGTTCTCCCTCTTCCCCAAGCACCACAGCTCCCACTGGGGAAAAATACACAATGTCAAGACAGCAGGTCCTGTTCTCCCTCTTCCCCAAGCACCACAGCTCCCACTGGGGAAAAATACACAATGTCAAGACAGCAGGTCCTGCTCTCCCTCTTCCCCAAGGACCACAGCTCCCACTGGGGAAAAAGAAGACACAATGCCAAGACAGCAGGTCCTGTTCTCCCTCTTCCCCAAGAACCACAGCTCCCACTGGGGAAAAATACACAATGCCAAGACAGCAGGTCCTGTTCTCCCTCTTCCCCAAGAACCACTGCTCCCACTGGGGAAAAAGACACAATGTCAAGACAGCAGGTCCTGCTCTCCCTCTTCCCCAAGCACCACAGCTCCCACTGGGGAAAAAGGAGACACAATGGCAACCGATTTGTTTGTGGGGCTTGCTCACACAAAGCCCCGAAGCCCTGTGCTGACTGTGGACCTGAAGCATAAAGAGAAGACGTGATTGGTTCATGTGTAAAGGCTCGGTACAGTGTCTGATACAATCAACACATTATTGTTTGTATATCTTGTCATTAATATATTAACACAAATATTTATTCATGGAATTAATCCTTTATAATTGTTCATGCACTGGTGCATTTGTTTAGGAATACAGCAAATAATTTCACCTGCGCAGCTGGCTGGTTATATTATTATTATTATTATTACTTTGTCAAAATAAACTGTAAATTGACTTTATTAAGTACTAAAACTCTATTACTAATTGAATCTACAAATAAAGTTGATCAGATGGATTATACTGTAATGTTTTTATTGTAAGGGAAACAGAAATAGGATATAGGCCGATTTTATTTTTACTTTGTAGAATTAACTTTTTTTTAAGTTACAAAAAATATATATTTCCACTAATATTTCTTCATGCAATCAATCCTTTACAATAGTTTATGCACTATGTATCAAGGATTTATTTATCAACCATGTTTACACACCTTGCTCTAGTGCAGGGATGGGCAACTCCAGTCCTCGGGGCCTGATTGGTGTCACACCTTGCTATCGTGCAGGGATGGACAACTCCAGTCCTCTGGGCCTGATTGGTGTCACACCTTGCTCTAGTGCAGGGATGGGCAACTCCAGTCCTCTGGGCCTGATTGGTGTCACAGGGATGGGCAACTCCAGTCCTCGGGGCCTGATTGGTGTCACACCTTGCTATAGTGCAGGGATGGGCAACTCCAGTCCTCGGGGCCTGATTGGTGTCACACCTTGCTATAGTGCAGGGATGGGCAACTCCAGTCCTCGGGGCCTGATTGGTGTCACACCTTGCTCTAGTGCAGGGATGGGCAACTCCAGTCCTCTGGGCCTGATTGGTGTCACACCTTGCTCTAGTGCAGGGATGGGCAACTCCAGTCCTCGGGGCCTGATTGGTGTCACACCTTGCTCTAGTGCAGGGATGGGCAACTCCAGTCCTCTGGGCCTGATTGGTGTCACACCTTGCTCTAGTGCAGGGATGGGCAACTCCAGTCCTCGGTGCCTGATTGGTATCACACCTTGCTATAGTGCAGGGATGGGCAACTCCAGTCCTCTGGGCCTGAATGGTGTCACACCTTGCTCTAGTGCAGGGATGGGCAACTCCAGTCCTCTGGGCCTGATTGGTGTCACACCTTGCTCTAGTGCAGGGATGGGCAACTCCAGTCCTCGGGGCCTGATTGGTGTCACACCTTGCTCTAGTGCAGGGATGGGCAACTCCAGTCCTCTGGGCCTGATTGGTGTCACACCTTGCTATAGTGCAGGGATGGGCAACTCCAGTCCTCCGGGCCTGATTGGTGTCACACCTTGCTCTAGTGCAGGGATGGGCAACTCCAGTCCTCGGGGCCTGATTGGTGTCACACCTTGCTCTAGTGCAGGGATGGGCAACTCCAGTCCTCTGGGCCTGATTGGTGTCACACTTTTGCCCCAGCCCCAGCTAACACACCTGGATTGGATCTTCAGTTTAGAATGCGATTAGTTTAATCAGCTGTGTTTGCTAGGGATGGAGGAAAAGTGTGACACCCCGAGGATTGGAGTTACCCATCCCTAATAGCTGAAAGGCCAGGCGGTTCTAGTGTTAAGGACTGGTAGATGGGTGTTGCTCATGCATTCACTCATGCTGACCGGCTCCAGTACTTTGTTCTTGACTAAAGCCTCCAAGTCAGCCTTAACTTATGGTCTGATAGCATAATGTACAGGTCCTGCTTTCAGAAATGTTGGTTTGCTGTCTGGCTTAATGCTAAGCTTCCATGTAATGTCGTTCATACTACCCAGCTGTCCATTAAAGACTTCTCCATGTTTCTTTAAGATGGCAGGTAGGTCTGTGTCTCCATGTGTCATTGTATGCACTGATGGCCAGTCCAGTGGGATTTTCTCCAACTATGAACATCCCAGTAGTGATGCATAGTCTCCTTTCACAACATAGAGTGGCAGCTTTTCAGTTTGTCTGTTTACCTGACCTGTGACATCAGTGATGCCTCTCACAGCGACAGATTCACCTGTGTAAGTCTTTAACACGAGGTGCGCTGGTTGAAGTGGAAGGTGTTTCAGTGTCTTTTTTCTGACACAAGAGATACAGCTGCCCCTGTGTCAATCTCCATACCCACCGGCTGTCCCTCTAGCAAGGGGGAGACATAGTAGCCGTGCGGCCCGCCAGGAAAAAGTCAGGATTTTCAGTGTGACTTCCTCGTCTGATGAGTCACTCACCTCAGTGTTCTCTTACTCAACAGTGTGAACATGTCTATGTGTCTTTCGTTGGAATGCCTGTTTCTTGTTTCCCGTTTTTGTGATTTCTCTGTTCTTTTTTTGTTTCTGGAGACTTGTCCGATGTTGACCTTTTTACCACAGGCTGAACAATCCATGTCCTTACACCAGCATGTGACTTGATTTCCCGGTCTCTGATTTTCAGTTGAAACTCTGTTGAAACGTTTTATTTATTTGAAAGGAACACAGACAAGAACAAATAGCAGCAGGAATGGTTATACAGCTAGAGACACAATGCTGTTAAAATATATATCAGAACAAATAGCAGCAGGAATGGTTATACAGCTAGAGACACAATACTGTTAAAATATATATCAGAACAAATAGCAGCAGGAATGGTTATACAGCTAGAGACACAATACTGTTAAAATATATATCAGAACAAATAGCAGCAGGAATGGTTATACAGCTAGAGACACAATACTGTTAAAATATATATCAGTATATTATGGAAACTAGTTATTGCAGATAAATACAATTATAATAAACCACATATACAATCACCCACCTCAGCCATTAGTCCTGGGGTTCAGGCTTGGTGACAGTGGTATGGCTGTCCTGGGGTTCAGGCTTGGTGACAGTGGTATGGCTGTCCTGGGGTTTAGGCTTGGTGACAGTGGTATGGCTGTCCTGGGGTTCAGGCTTGGTGACAGTAGTATGGCTGTCCTGGGGTTCAGGCTTGGTGACAGTGGTATGGCTGTCCTGGGGTTCAGGCTTGGTGACAGTGGTATGGCTGTCCTGGGGTTCAGGCTTGGTGACAGTAGTATGGCTGTCCTGGGGTTCAGGCTTGGTGACAGTGGTATGGCTGTCCTGGGGTTCAGGCTTGGTGACAGTGGTATGGCTGTCCTGGGGTTCAGGCTTGGTGACAGTAGTATGGCTGTCCTGGGGTTCAGGCTTGGTGACAGTGGTATGGCTGTCCTGGGGTTCAGGCTTGGTGACAGTGGTATGGCTGTCCTGGGGTTCAGGCTTGGTGACAGTAGTATGGCTGTCCTGGGGTTCAGGCTTGGTGACAGTGGTATGGCTGTCCTGGGGTTCAGGCTTGGTGAGCCCATCATTCCCAACACTGCACCCAGACCTCCTTGGACATGGAATTGTTAAAGTGCTCCATGCACACAATGCCATTTCCCCCTTTTGCCCCCTCGTGGCGCAGGGCCTGCATGGGGAACACAGTGAGGGAGAAACTCTCTTCAGCTGGTGGTGCTAATGAGAGAGGGTGTGGTGGACTATACAGGTTGGTCCTCAGGGTGAGCGGTACTGTGGTCAATGTCTCCACCTAGTGGTCAATTACACAAATGGAACCACTAAAACAATTTGGGAGACGGGGCAATCATATTTCAACTGCAGTAGATATCATTGATGTAAAACCATTGCTATATAACACATGTTCAATATGTTAGGTATTGGAAAATAAACAACAACAAGTTGGGGGGGGGGGGTTGACTGGACTACCAAGGGAATGGACTCTTCACAAAAAATATGATTGCCCTGTCTCCCAAATTGTTTTAGTGGTTCCAGGTTAAGACCTCTAGGGACTAAAGTCTCTAAAACATACTATAGTCCTTTTCCAGGTTAAGACCTCTGGGGACTAAAGTCTCTAAAACATACTATAGTCCTTTTCCAGGTTAAGACCTCTGGGGACTAAAGTCTCTAAAACATACTATAGTCCTTTTCCAGGTTAAGACCTCTGGGGACTAAAGTCTCTAAAACATACTATAGTCCTTTTCCAGGTTAAGACCTCTGGGGACTAAAGTCTCTAAAACATACTATAGTCCTTTTCCAGGTTAAGACCTCTGGGGACTAAAGTCTCTAAAACATACTATAGTCCTTTTCCAGGTTAAGACCTCTGGGGACTAAAGTCTCTAAAACATACTATAGTCCTTTTCCAGGTTAAGACCTCTGGGGACTAAAGTCTCTAAAACATACTATAGTCCTTTTCCAGGTTAAGACCTCTGGGGACTAAAGTCTCTAAAACATACTATAGTCCTTTTCCAGGTTAAGACCTCTAGGGACTAAAGTCTCTAAAACATACTATAGTCCTTTTCCAGGTTAAGACCTCTGGGGACTAAAGTCTCTAAAACATACTATAGTCCTTTTCCAGGTTAAGACCTCTGGGGACTAAAGTCTCTAAAACATACTATAGTCCTTTTCCAGGTTAAGACCTCTGGGGACTAAAGTCTCTAAAACATACTATAGTCCTTTTCCAGGTTAAGACCTCTGGGGACTAAAGTCTCTAAAACATACTATAGTCCTTTTCCAGGTTAAGACCTCTGGGGACTAAAGTCTCTAAAACATACTATAGTCCTTTTCCAGGTTAAGACCTCTGGGGACTAAAGTCTCTAAAACATACTATAGTCCTTTTCCAGGTTAAGACCTCTGGGGACTAAAGTCTCTAAAACATACTATAGTCCTTTTCCAGGTTAAGACCTCTGGGGACTAAAGTCTCTAAAACATACTATAGTCCTTTTCCAGGTTAAGACCTCTGGGGACTAAAGTCTCTAAAACATACTATAGTCATTTTCCAGGTTAAGACCTCTGGGGACTAAAGTCTCTAAAACATACTATAGTCCTTTTCCAGGTTAAGACCTCTGGGGACTAAAGTCTCTAAAACATACTATAGTCCTTTTCCAGGTTAAGACCTCTGGGGACTAAAGTCTCTAAAACATACTATAGTCCTTTTCCAGGTTAAGACCTCTGGGGACTAAAGTCTCTAAAACATACTATAGTCCTTTTCCAGGTTAAGACCTCTGGGGACTAAAGTCTCTAAAACATACTATAGTCCTTTTCCAGGTTAAGACCTCTGGGGACTAAAGTCTCTAAAACATACTATAGTCCTTTTCCAGGTTAAGACCTCTGGGGACTAAAGTCTCTAAAACATACTGTAGTCCTTTTCCAGGTTAAGACCTCTGGGGACTAAAGTCTCTAAAACATACTATAGTCCTTTTCCAGGTTAAGACCTCTGGGGACTAAAGTCTCTAAAACATACTATAGTCCTTTTCCAGGTTAAGACCTCTGGGGACTAAAGTCTCTAAAACATACTATAGTCCTTTTCCAGGTTAAAACCTCTGGGGACTAAAGTCTATAAAACATACTATAGTCCTTTTCCAGGTTAAGACCTCTGGGGACTAAAGTCTCTAAAACATACTATAGTCCTTTTCCAGGTTAAGACCTCTGGGGACTAACGTCTCTAAAACATACTATAGTCCTTTTCCAGGTTAAGACCTCTGGGGACTAAAGTCTCTAAAACATACTATAGTCATTTTCCAGGTTAAGACCTCTGGGGACTAAAGTCTCTAAACCATACTATAGTCCTTTTCCAGGTTAAGACCTCTGGGGACTAAAGTCTCTAAAACATACTATTGTCCTTTTCCAGGTTAAGACCTCTGGGGACTAAAGTCTCTAAAACATACTATAGTCCTTTTCCAGGTTAAGACCTCTGTGGACTAAAGTCTCTAAAACATACTATAGTCCTTTTCCAGGTTAAGACCTCTGGGGACTAAAGTCTCTAAAACATACTATAGTCCTTTTCCAGGTTAAGACCTCTGGGGACTAAAGTCTATAAAACATACTATAGTCCTTTTCCAGGTTAAGACCTCTGGGGACTAAAGTCTCTAAAACATACTATAGTCCTTTTCCAGGTTAAGACCTCTGGGGACTAAAGTCTCTAAAACATACTATAGTCCTTTTCCAGGTTAAGACCTCTGGGGACTAAAGACTCTAAAACATACTATAGTCCTTTTCCAGGTTAAGACCTCTGGGGACTAAAGTCTCTAAAACATACTATAGTCCTTTTCCAGGTTAAGACCTCTGGGGACTAAAGTCTCTAAAACATACTATAGTCCTTTTCCAGGTTAAGACCTCTGGGGACTAAAGTATCTAAAACATACTATAGTCCTTTTCCAGGTTAAGACCTCTGGGGACTAAAGTCTCTAAAACATACTATAGTCCTTTTCCAGGTTAAGACCTCTGGGGACTAAAGTCTCTAAAACATACTATAGTCCTTTTCCAGGTTAAGACCTCTGGGGGCTAAAGTCTCTAATACATACTATAGTCCTTTTCCAGGTTAAGACCTCTGGGGACTAAAGTCTCTAAAACATACTATAGTCCTTTTCCAGGTTAAGACCTCTGGGGACTAAAGTCTCTAAAACATACTATAGTCCTTTTCCAGGTTAAGACCTCTGGGGACTAAAGTCTCTAAAACATACTATAGTCCTTTTCCAGGTTAAGACCTCTGGGGACTAAAGTCTCTAAAACATACTATAGTCCTTTTCCAGGTTAAGACCTCTGGGGACTAAAGTCTCTAAAACATACTATAGTCCTTTTCCAGGTTAAGACCTCTGGGGACTAAAGTCTCTAAAACATACTATAGTCCTTTTCCAGGTTAAGACCTCTGGGGACTAAAGTATCTAAAACATACTATAGTCCTTTTCCAGGTTAAGACCTCTGGGGACTAAAGTCTCTAAAACATACTATAGTCCTTTTCCAGGTTAAGACCTCTGGGGACTAAAGTCTCTAAAACATACTATAGTCATTTTCCAGGTTAAGACCTCTGGGGACTAAAGTCTCTAAAACATACTATAGTCCTTTTCCAGGTTAAGACCTCTGGGGACTAAAGTCTCTAAAACATACTATAGTCCTTTTCCAGGTTAAGACCTCTGGGGACTAAAGTCTCTAAAACATACTATAGTCCTTTTCCAGGTTAAGACCTCTGGGGACTAAAGTCTCTAAAACATACTATAGTCCTTTTCCAGGTTAAGACCTCTGGGGACTAAAGTCTCTAAAACATACTATAGTCCTTTTCCAGGTTAAGACCTCTGGGGACTAAAGTCTCTAAAACATACTATAGTCCTTTTCCAGGTTAAGACCTCTGGGGACTAAAGTCTCTAAAACATACTGTAGTCCTTTTCCAGGTTAAGACCTCTGGGGACTAAAGTCTCTAAAACATACTATAGTCCTTTTCCAGGTTAAGACCTCTGGGGACTAAAGTCTCTAAAACATACTATAGTCCTTTTCCAGGTTAAGACCTCTGGGGACTAAAGTCTCTAAAACATACTATAGTCCTTTTCCAGGTTAAGACCTCTGGGGACTAAAGTCTCTAAAACATACTATAGTCCTTTTCCAGGTTAAGACCTCTGGGGACTAAAGTCTCTAAAACATACTATAGTCCTTTTCCAGGTTAAGACCTCTGGGGACTAACGTCTCTAAAACATACTATAGTCCTTTTCCAGGTTAAGACCTCTGGGGACTAAAGTCTCTAAAATATACTATAGTCATTTTCCAGGTTAAGACCTCTGGGGACTAAAGTCTCTAAAACATACTATAGTCCTTTTCCAGGTTAAGACCTCTGGGGACTAAAGTCTCTAAAACATACTATTGTCCTTTTCCAGGTTAAGACCTCTGGGGACTAAAGTCTCTAAAACATACTATAGTCCTTTTCCAGGTTAAGACCTCTGTGGACTAAAGTCTCTAAAACATACTATAGTCCTTTTCCAGGTTAAGACCTCTGGGGACTAAAGTCTCTAAAACATACTATAGTCCTTTTCCAGGTTAAGACCTCTGGGGACTAAAGTCTCTAAAACATACTATAGTCCTTTTCCAGGTTAAGACCTCTGGGGACTAAAGTATCTAAAACATACTATAGTCCTTTTCCAGGTTAAGACCTCTGGGGACTAAAGTCTCTAAAACATACTATAGTCCTTTTCCAGGTTAAGACCTCTGGGGACTAAAGTCTCTAAAACATACTATAGTCCTTTTCCAGGTTAAGACCTCTGGGGGCTAAAGTCTCTAATACATACTATAGTCCTTTTCCAGGTTAAGACCTCTGGGGACTAAAGTCTCTAAAACATACTATAGTCCTTTTCCAGGTTAAGACCTCTGGGGACTAAAGTCTCTAAAACATACTATAGTCCTTTTCCAGGTTAAGACCTCTGGGGACTAAAGTCTCTAAAACATACTATAGTCCTTTTCCAGGTTAAGACCTCTGGGGAATAAAGTCTCTAAAACATACTATAGTCCTTTTCCAGGTTAAGACCTCTGGGGACTAAAGTCTCTAAAAAATACTATAGTCCTTTTCCAGGTTAAGACCTCTGGGGACTAAAGTCTCTAAAACATACTATAGTCCTTTTCCAGGTTAAGACCTCTGGGGACTAAAGTCTCTAAAACATACTATAGTCCTTTTCCAGGTTAAGACCTCTGGGGACTAAAGTCTCTAAAACATACTATAGTCCTTTTCCAGGTTAAGACCTCTGGGTACTAAAGTCTCTAAAACATACTATAGTCCTTTTCCAGGTTAAGACCTCTGGGGACTAAAGTCTCTAAAACATACTATAGTCCTTTTCCAGGTTAAGACCTCTGGGGACTAAAGTCTCTAAAACATACTATAGTCCTTTTCCAGGTTAAGACCTCTGGGGACTAAAGTATCTAAAACATACTATAGTCCTTTTCCAGGTTAAGACCTCTGGGGACTAAAGTCTCTAAAACATACTATAGTCCTTTTCCAGGTTAAGACCTCTGGGGACTAAAGTCTCTAAAACATACTATAGTCCTTTTCCAGGTTAAGACCTCTGGGGACTAAAGTCTCTAAAACATACTATAGTCCTTTTCCAGGTTAAGACCTCTGGGGACTAAAGTCTCTAATAAAAAGCATGAGCTGGCGCACCCCCAGAGAACATTATTTAGTGTAGAGGTGCTGACTAACGGAGAATGAACTGGAAGATATAAAATATATATAGAGAGTCTCACACTCTGAATATCAACTGATGTCATGAATGATTGAACCAGGTTATGTAGACAAATGCAATTAGTGCAACCAATGACTATAGTGACGGGTGTGTCAACTGTGCGACCTTATATAGACAGGTGTGTGCCTTTCCAAATCATGTCCTAGCAATTGAATTTACCACAGGTGGACTCCAATCAAGTTGTAGAAACATCTCAAGGATGATCAATGGAAACAGGATGCACATGGGCTCAATTTAGTGTCTCATAACAAAGGGTCTGAATACTTATTTACATACGTTTTTTTTCATTTTGAATTTTTATACATTTGCAAATATTTCTATAAACCTGTTTTTCGCTTTGTCATTACTGTCTGTAGATTGATGAGGACATTATTTTATTTAATCAATTTTATAATAAGGCCATAACGTAACAAAATGTGTAAAAAGTCAAGGGGTCACCTTTTTTCCATGTTAAATGTCAATAATAATATCAATAATAATATAATGTGTCACTGTTTGTTAAGGTAGTTAGACAGTGCAGCAACACAAGGCCATGTCCCATGTCTCTAACATATTTAGACAGTGCAGCAACACAAGGCCATGTCCCATGTCTCTAACATATTTAGACAGTGCAGCAACACAAGGCCATGTCCCATGTCTCTAACATATTTAGACAGTGCAGCAACACAAGGCCATGTCCCATGTCTCGAACATATTTGTAATTAATTAAAATTAGGCTATTTGCTGTCTTTCAATCTGTTATTTTCTAAACATGATAAAGGATCATTGTTGCATCCTAAGATGCTGTGTTATTTTACTGAAGACTCCGAGGCGTACTTATAATAAACTGAACAGATTTATTTCATGTTCTCCTTAACACATTCCAGTGGACCACTCTCTACAGCGTCTTCAGCCCAACCAATACATCATTAAACTTTTTACTGCCCTTGCATCTCGTAATCCAATCACTTCCATGCAAGAATGGAAAACCCAATGTCATTTGTTAATTCAAATAAACTCCTGCATACAAATCCCATTGGCTATTTGCAACCATTTTAAATCTAAACTCGTTAACACATAATACATTTCTCAATACACCAAACTCCTCCCCGGAAATGTTCACTTCCTCTGAAAACATCCTCGACGAACATCATGAGTTTTCCAAAACAGTTTTTCACTTCTCAACTCATATACAACCTGTTCACAGATCCAATCGGTCCGGAGGCCTTCTGACCCTTTTTGGCCTCTCATGATGCTCTGGACCCTCAGGCTCACGGCCTGGAACAATCTGTGTGTCTGTATTGGTGCCCGTCCCAGTCGTAGTGTCCAAGTCCCAATCAGAGATGTTCCACTCTGACACATTCAGCTCTTCTCTTTCATTGGGTTGCATCATCATTTGATCCACATGCTTCTTACACAGTTTTTCCCTCAGTCTGCACTAAGTAGGTTACAGGACCAAGTAGCCTTTTCACAACCCCGGGTCTCCATTTCTCTCTCTCTCTCCTTCCCGGTAATCTGGGACAAGCACTGTTTGTTCCGACTGTAAAAAACGAAGCCTCTTGCCCAACCCCTTGTCCTGTATCTTAGACTGCATGTCAGCTAAAAAGCTGGGTTTAACCAGTGATAACCTTGTATGTCTGAGTCTAACCTGGGCCATCTCCTTACCATGTCTTCTATGTCTGAGTCTAACCTGGGCCATCTCCTTACCATGTCTTCTATGTCTGAGTCTAACCTGGGCCATCTCCTTACCATGTCTTCTATGTCTGAGTCTAACCTGGGCCATCTCCTTACCATGTCTTCTATGTCTGAGTCTAACCTGGGCCATCTCCTTACCATGTCTTCTATGTCTGAGTCTAACCTGGGCCATCTCCTTACCATGTCTTCTATGTCTGAGTCTAACCTGGGCCATCTCCTTACCATGTCTTCTATGTCTGAGTCTAACCTGGGCCATCTCCTTACCATGTCTTCTATGTCTGAGTCTAACCTGGGCCATCTCCTTACCATGTCTTCTATGTCTGAGTCTAACCTGGGCCATCTCCTTACCATGTCTTCTATGTCTGAGTCTAACCTGGGCCATCTCCTTACCATGTCTTCTATGTCTGGGTCTAACCTGGGCCACCTCCTTACCATGTCTTCTATGTCTGAGTCTAACCTGGGCCATCTCCTTACCATGTCTTCTATGTCTGAGTCTAACCTGTGCCATCTCCTTACCATGTCTTCTATGTCTGAGTCTAACCTGGGCCATCTCCTTACCATGTCTTCTATGTCTGAATCTAACCTGGGCCATCTCCTTACCATGTCTTCTATGTCTGAGTCTAACCTGGGCCATCTCCTTACCATGTCTTCTATGTCTGAGTCTAACCTGGGCCATCTCCTTACCATGTCTTCTATGTCTGAGTCTAACCTGTGCCATCTCCTTACCATGTCTTCTATGTCTGAGTCTAACCTGGGCCATCTCCTTACCATGTCTTCTATGTCTGAGTCTAACCTGGGCCGTCTCTTTACCATGTCTTCTATGTCTGAGTCTAACCTGGGCCATCTCCTTACCATGTCTTCTATGTCTGAGTCTAACCTGGGCCATCTCCTTACCACGTCTTCTATGTCTGAGTCTAACCTGGGCCATCTCCTTACCATGTCTTCTATGTCTGAGTCTAACCTGGGCCATCTCCTTACCATGTCTTCTATGTCTGAGTCTAACCTGGGCCATCTCCTTACCATGTCTTCTATGTCTGAGTCTAACCTGGGCCATCTCCTTACCATGTCTTCTATGTCTGAGTCTAACCTGGACCATCTCCTTACCATGTCTTCTATTTCTGAGTCTAACCTGGGCCATCTCCTTACCATGTCTTCTATGCCTGAGTCTAATCTGGGCCATCTCCTTACCATGTCTTCTATGTCTGAGTCTAACCTGGGTCATCTCCTTACCATGTCTTCTATGTCAGAGTCTAACCTGGGCCATCTCCTTACCATGTCTTCTATGTCTGAGTCTAACCTGGGCCATCTCCTTACCATGTCTTCTATGTCTGAGTCTAACCTGGGCCATCTCCTTACCATGTCTTCTATGTCTGAGTCTAACCTGGGCCATCTCCTTACCATGTCTTCTATGTCTGAGTCTAACCTGGGCCATCTCCTTACCATGTCTTCTATGTCTGAGTCTAACCTGGGCCATCTCCTTACCATGTCTTCTATGTCTGAGTCTAACCTGGGCCATCTCCTTACCATGTCTTGTATGTCTGAGTCTAACCTGGGCCATCTCCTTACCATGTCTTCTATGTCTGAGTCTATCCTGGACCACTAAAAGTGTCTCCTTGCCAGAGCATCCATTTGAACCATGCTCCAGTGGTTTTCATGTAGTTCCTTCAGTAGGTTCCTCTGTAGAGTAGCCGGCACCACCGCTCTCATACCCCATAACACACAATCACTGTCTACAGTGAGCTCATCCCTTCTCACCCAATCAGGCTTTAGTTCAGGATCAGTAACGGGGTTAGGTCACCCTGTAAGTGGGAAGTGCTTCACTTTAGCCAAACCCTTGTCCTTGGTAGTTTCCCTGGCTGTGTCCTTAGCTACAATGGGAAGTACATCTACAAATGCCACTGGATAGTTTGGATTGCTCTGAAATGGGAAGTACATCTACAAATGACACTGGATAGTTTGGATTGCTCTGAAATGGGAAGTACATCTACAAATGACACTGGATAGTTTGGATTGCTCTGAAATGGGAAGTACATCTACAAATGACACTGGATAGTTTGGATTGCTCTGAAATGGGAAGTACATCTACAAATGACACTGGATAGTTTGGATTGCTCTGAAATGGGAAGTACATCTAAAAATGACACTGGATAGTTTGGATTGCTCTGAAATGGGAAGTACATCTACAAATGCCACTGGATAGTTTGGATTGCTCTGAAATGGGAAGTACATCTACAAATGACACTGGATAGTTTGGATTGCTCTGAAATGGGAAGTGCATCTACAAATGACACTGGATAGTTTGGATTGCTCTGAAATGGGAAGTACATCTACAAATGACACTGGATAGTTTGACACTGGATAGCATGCAGCTGAGAGGACTTGTATTGTATGTCATACTGATATGCAGCTGAGAGGACTTGTATTGTATGTCATTCTGATATGCTGCTGAGAGGACTTGTATTGTATGTCATTCTGATATGCAGCTGAGAGGACTTGTATTGTATGTCAGACTGATATGCAGCTGAGAGGCCTTGCATTGTATGTCATACTGATATGCTGCTGAGAGGACTTGTATTGTATGTCATTCTGATATGCTGCTGAGAGGCCTTGTATTGTATGTCATACTGATATGCAGCTGAGAGGACTTGTATTGTATGTCATACTGATATGCAGCTGAGAGGACTTGTATTGTATGTCATACTGATATGCAGCTGAGAGGACATGTATTGTATGTCATACTGATATGCAGCTGAGAGGACTTGTATTGTATGTCATTCTGATATGCTGCTGAGAGGTCTTGTATTGTATGTCATACTGATATGCAGCTGAGAGGACTTGTATTGTATGTCATACTGATATGCAGCTGAGAGGACTTGTATTGTATGTCATACTGATATGCAGCTGAGAGGAATTGTATTGTATGTCATTCTGATATGCTGCTGAGAGGACTTGTATTGTATGTCATACTGATATGCAGCTGAGAGGGCTTGTATTGTATGTCATACTGATATGCAGCTGAGAGGTCTTGTATTGTATGTCATACTGATATGCTGCTGAGAGGACTTGTATTGTATGTCATACTGATATGCAGCTGAGAGGACTTGTATTGTATGTCATACTGATATGCTGCTGAGAGGACTTGTATTGTATGTCATACTGATATGCTGCTGAGAGGACTTGTATTGTATGTCATTTTGATATGCTGCTAGTATTAACGCCCTCCTCTGGAGTCTGGCTGCTGCTGGAGCTGGGTCGTCTGTTGTTGGTCCTAGTATTTTAACAAGAGGCTGATGGTCTGTCAATGTAAACTTACCACCATATAGGTAGTCATGGAACTTCATTACCCCAAATATGATCCCTAGGGCCTCCTCCTCTATTGGGGCATACTTCACCTCTGTCTTCTCTATTGGGGCATACTTCACCTCAGTCTTCTCTATTGGGGCATACTTCACCTCTGTCTTCTCTATTGGGGCATACTTCACCTCTGTCTTCTCTATAGGGGCATACTTCACCTCTGTCTTCTCTATTGGGGAATACTTCACCTCTGTCTTCTCTATTGGGTTATACTTCACCTCTGTCTTCTCTATTGGGGCATACTTCACCTCTGTCTTCTCTATTTGGGCATACTTCACCTCTGTCTTCTCTATTGGGGCATACTTCACCTCTGTCTTCTCTATTGGGGCATACTTCACCTCTGTCTTCTCTATTGGGGCATACTTCACCTCTGTCTTCTCTATTGGTGCATACTTCACCTCTGTCTTCTCTATTTGGGCATACTTCACCTCTGTCTTCTCTATTGGGGCATACTTCACCTCGCTTCTCTATTGGGGAATACTTCACCTCTGTCTTCTCTATTGGGGCATACTTCACCTCGCTTCTCTATTGGGGCATACTTCACCTCTGTCTTCTCTATTTGGGCATACTTCACCTCTGTCTTCTCTATTGGGGCATACTTCACCTCTGTCTTCTCTATTGGGGCATACTTCACCTCTGTCTTCTCTATTGGGGCATACTTCACCTCTGTCTTCTCTATTGGTGCATACTTCACCTCTGTCTTCTCTATTTGGGCATACTTCACCTCTGTCTTCTCTATTGGGGCATACTTCACCTCGCTTCTCTATTGGGGCATACTTCACCTCTGTCTTCTCTATTTGGGCATACTTCACCTCTGTCTTCTCTACTCCCCCCATCTCCATCCCTCTCTCTCCTTCTCCTCCCCCTGTCTCCACCCCTCTCTCTCTCCCCTTCTCCCCCGTCTCCACCCCTCTCTCTCCTCCTCCTCCCCCTGTCTCCACCCCTCTCTCTCCTCCTCCTCCCTCTGTCTCCATCCCCCTCTCTCCTCCTCCTCCCCCTGTCTCCACCCCTCTCTCTCCTCCTCCTTAACCTGTCTCCACCCCTCTCTTTCTCCTCCTCCTCCCCCTGTCTCCACCCCTCTCTCTCCTCCTCCTCCCCCTGTCTCCACCCCTCTCTCTCCTCCTCCTCCCCTTGTCTCCACCCCTCTCTCTCCTCCTCCTCCCCCTGTCTCCACCCCTCTCTCTCCTCCTCCTCCCCCCATCTCCACCCCTCTCTCTCCTCCTCCTCCCCCTGTCTCCATCCCTCTCTCTCCTCCTCCTCCCCCCGTCTCCACCCCTCTCTCTCCTCCTCCTCCCCCCATCTCCACCCCTCTCTCTCCTCCTCCTCCCCCCATCTCCACCCCTCTCTCTCCTCCTCCTCCCCCTGTCTCCACCCCTCTCTCTCCTCCTCCTCCCCCTGTCTCCATCCCTCTCTCTCCTCCTCCTCCCCCTGTCTCCATCCCTCTCTCTCCTCCTCCTCCCCCCATCTCCACCCCTCTCTCTCCTCCTCCTCCCCCCATCTCCACCCCTCTCTCTCCTTCTCCTCCCCCTGTCTCCACCCCTCTCTCTCCTCCTCCTCCCCCTGTCTCCACCCCTCTCTCTCCTCCTCCTCCCTCTGTCTCCATCCCCCTCTCTCCTCCTCCTCCCCCTGTCTCCACCCCTCTCTCTCCTCCTCCTTAACTTGTCTCCACCCCTCTCTCTCCTCCTCCTCCCCCTGTCTCCATCCCTCTCTCTCCTCCTCCTCCCCCTGTCCCCATCCCTCTCTCTCCTCCTCCTCCCCCTGTCTCCTCCCATCTCTCTCCTCCTCCTCCCCGTCTCCACCCCTCTCTCTCCTCCTCCTCCCCGTCTCCACCCCTCTCTCTCCTCCTCCTCCCCCTGTCTCCACCCCTCTCTCTCCTCCTCCTCCCCCTGTCTCCATCACTCTCTCTCCTCCTCCTCCCCCTGTCCCCATCCCTCTCTCTCCTCCTCCTCCCCCTGTCTCCACCCCTCTCTCTCCTCCTCCTCCCCCTGTCTCCACCCCTCTCTCCTCCTCCTCCCCCTGTCTCCACCCCTCTCTCTCTCCAAGTTGAGGTACGTTGAGAACCTCCTGCCATGAGGAACACGTTTTCTCTTTCTCCTCAATGCTTCCATCCAATCCAATCCACCAGAAGTAGCTTTGTGTGATTTACTTCATGTGAACCATTCCACAATGACCTGAGTGTAACTGTTGCAACACCGGTTTCGTCAGTGAAGGTGGAATGATAACTCTCCTCTCCCACAGCAGACAACGGACTGTATTGATATCTCAGTTCCAGAGCATCTCCTGCGGCTTTACCTTTGATGATGATGATGTCCATCACTTCAGATGAAACCGGGTCGTTTCTGGTGTTTCTCCACACTTGTGCTGAAGTGACTGTAGAAGATGTCTACTTGGTGTGACTCTGTCTTGACCACAGGTAGTGGTAACCTGGAGTCCATCTGACTCTGTCTTGACCACAGGTAGTGGTAACCTGGAGTCCACCTGACTCTGTCTTGACCACAGGTAGTGGTAACCTGGAGTCCATCTGACTCTGTCTTGACCACAGGTAGTGGTAACCTGGAGTCCATCTGACTCTGTCTTGACCACAGGTAGTGGTAACCTGGAGTCCATCTGACTCTGTCTTGACCACAGGTAGTGGTAACCTGGAGTCCATCTGACTCTGTCTTGACCACAGGTAGTGGTAACCTGGAGTCCATCTGACTCTGTCTTGACCACAGGTAGTGGTAACCTGGAGTCCATCTGACTCTGTCTTGACCACAGGTAGTGGTGACCTGGAGTCCACCTGACTCTGTCTTGACCACAGGTAGTGGTAACCTGGAGTCCATTTGACTCTGTCTTGACCACAGGTAGTGGTAACCTGGAGTCCATCTGACTCTGTCTTGACCACAGGTAGTGGTAACCTGGAGTCCATCTGACTCTGTCTTGACCACAGGTAGTGGTAACCTGGAGTCCATCTGACTCTGTCTTGACCACAGGTAGTGGTAACCTGGAGTCCATCTGACTCTGTCTTGACCACAGGTAGTGGTAACCTGGAGTCCATCTGACTCTGTCTTGACCACAGGTAGTGGTAACCTGGAGTCCATCTGACTCTGTCTTGACCACAGGTAGTGGTAACCTGGAGTCCATCTGACTCTGTCTTGACCACAGGTAGTGGTAACCTGGAAAGTCCATCTGCATCACAGGAGGTTGGTGGCACCTTAATTGGGGAGGAGGGGCTCGTGGTAATGGCTGGAGCGGAATTAGGGGAATGGTATCAAATACATCAAACACATGGTTTCCATGGTTTCCATGTGTTTGATGCCATTCTATTTGCTCCATTCCAGACATTATTATGAGCTGTCCTCCCCTCAGCAGCCTCCACTGATCTGCATTGCAGTGCAGTTCTGACTTGCGGTACTTGATGTCGTAGGTGTGTGCTGACAACAAAGCCTGCCTTTACGTTCTGCTGGCAGCAAGTGACAGAATCCTAGTATGAGGTCCAAAGATGCTCGTCAGCGAACAATGATTTGTAAGAAGGGTGACCAAGGGCTTCTCATTCTATCTGTGCATTAGTTACTTTCTGCTTCGTTCATTGTCCTTGATGTGAAAGTATTTTCTTCACCAGAAGGCATGATATGGGACAAGACTGCTTCCACACCATAGACACTCACGCTGACCAGCTCCAGTACTTTGTTCTTGACTAAAGTGTCCGTCAGCCTTGACTTTTGGTCTGATAGCCTAAGGTACAATATCCATACTCACCAGCTGCCCCTGTGTCAATCTCCATACTAACCAGCTGTCCCTGTGTCAATCTCCATACTAACTAGCTGTCCCTGTGTCAATCTCCATACTAACCAGCTGGCCCTGTGTTAATCTCCATACTCACCAGCTGCCCCTGTGTTAATCTCCATACACACCAGCTGTCCCTCTGTCAACCTCCATACTAACCAGCTGTCCCTGTGTTAATCTCCATACTAACCAGCTGTCCCTGTGTTAATCTCCATACTAACCAGCTGTCCCTGTGTTAACCTCCATACTAACCAGCTGTCCCTGTGTTAATCTCCATACTAACCAGCTGTCCCTGTGTTAACCTCCATACTAACCAGCTGTCCCTGTGTTAACCTCCATACTAACCAGCTGTCCCTGTGTTAATCTCCATACTCACCAGCTGTCCCTGTGTTAACCTCCATACTAACCAGCTGTCCCTGTGTTAATCTCCAGACTAACCAGCTGTCCCTCTAGCAAGGGGGAGACATAGTAGCCGTGCGGCCCGCCAGGAAAAAGGATTTTCAGTGTGATGAGTCACTCACCTCAGTGTTCTCTTACTCAACATTGTGAACATGTCTATTTGTTTTTCATTGGAATGTCTGTTTCTTGTTTCCCGTTTTTGTGATTTCTCTGTTCTCTTTTTGTTTCTGGAGGATTGTCCGATGTTACCCTTTTTACCACAGGCTGGACAATCCATGTCCTTCCACCAGCATGTAGACACCTGATGTCCCACCTTGCCACAGTGGAAGCATGTGACTTGATTTCCCAGTCTCTGATTTTCAGTTGAAACTCCGTGATCAACTTTTTATTTATTTGAAAGGAACACAGACAATAACAAATAGCAGCAGGAACGGTTATACAGTTAGAAACACAATACTGTTAAAATATATATCAATATATTATGGAAACTAGTTATTGCAGATAAATACAATTATAATAAACCACATATACAATCACCCACCTCAGCTGCATCAACACACCCTCCAACCCCTCCTGGGACCACCCCAACCCACCCTCCAACCCCTCCTGGGACCACCCCAACCCACACTCCAACCCCTCCTGGGACCACCCCAACCCACCCTCCAACCCCTCCTGGGACCACCCCAACACACCCAACCTGATCTCCATTCAATTAAATACTAAATCAAGGTACACATTTGCACAAAAAATATAATTAACGGTCAATCTGTTGGGTAAAACCCACTACAGGAGTTATTTTATGGTTTCAGCTGCAATTGTTGTTTGGCTAGCCCCATGGATCCTAGCAGTGGATAGTTCTAAATAAATGATATCTATAAAAGTTCTGATCCAATGAGGTGTGGTGGTTGCCATCTTAGTTCCAACATCTTTTTAGCTGCTGTCCAACCTGACAACATTATACGTCTTTGCTGTAATGACAGTGGTGAATTATCATTCAGTAATAACAGTTTGGGGGAACAAGGTATGAGGATACCTCTTTCCAAAACATGTCCCCTGGTCACTCCCAGTACATATGATTAAAGGAGTCCAAGGCACCTTGATTACATAGATCACACAGAGGAGCGGTTGTGATTTCTATTAAATGATGTTTTCTAGGTGGAAGGTTTACCCTGTGTATGAGATTAAAATGTATCAGCTGGTGATTAGGATTGTTAGATGAACCCACTAAGTTCCTGATTAACTCAACTGGTGAGCCTCTTTAGCAGCTAGTTCCATGGACACACTGATTCCAATGTCCTTTGCCAAGGTCAGATGACTTTCAGTCAACAGTCTCTTTTGTGTAGCTTCACTCCGTAGCCCACATACTAGTCTGTCTCTAATGATGTCATTTAGAACAGCATTAAACTCAGTGTTCTGGTAGTTTCTTTAATGCAGCAGCAAACATTGTTACTGATTCTCCCTCTTCCTGATGTCTCCTGTGGAACCTGAACCTTTCAGCATTAATTAGTGGTTCTGGTGAAAAATGTCCTTTAAGTATCTCCACAATATCCCCATACGTCTTATTACCTGTTCTGTCTGGCTGTAGCAGGCTGCCTAGTAAATTAAATGTCTTTGGCCCCATTACACTAAAACATAATAATAATATGCCATTTAGCAGACGCTTTTATCCAAAGCGACTTACAGTCATGCGTGCATATTTTTTTTTTTGTGTATGGGTGGTCCCGGGGATCGAACCCACTACCTTGGCGTTACAAGCGCCGTGCTCTACCAGCTGAGCTACAGAGAACCACATGTAGGCACAATGTTGTCCTCATCCATGTCATTTACAAGAACAAAATATTCAAACCGTTCTGTATATGAGCTCCACTGCTCCATACTTTCATCAAACTGTCCAATGTTTCCATCAATTCCAATAATTGATCATTTCTCAATAAGCTCCTGATTGTCACTCACTTCAATATTGTCCTCAACCAAAGCAATATTTTCCTCAGTCATGTGATCTTCATTCACTTCACTCACTGACGTTTCCTCCTAAGTTCGCTCATTTAGAAGTTTTAAATAAAAGGTTTGTCTTCACAGTTGAATAAATGTCCTTTCCTTTAATCAATGCATATTCCTCCTTTCTAATCACGTTGTTTTCCCACTCCGACGTCCGTCTCCAGTCCTTTTCTGACGTCATGACAATGTTAACTCTCTCTTAGCCAGTGGCGGTTCTAGACACATTTTACTAGGGGGGCCAAGGAGGGGCCAGTGTTTAATCAGGGGGGCACACATAAAAAAAACTGGCAACACATGATATTCAAAGATTATAAACTTTATTTTACTTTAAAATCATATGACATTTATTATAACACGTATTTTGTACAAGAGTGCAGATGCAAGAGAGATAGTGCCATAAAAATGAAAAAAAAAAAAAAAAAAAAAAGTACAGGGTACAAATACAGGATTCATATTCAATGTGAACAAAACTCCAGGATACAACAAAGGGTACAACAATGTGCCATTTCCTATTTATGGAAGCCCCACTACTGTGGACAGTTGATTCCACATTTTGTTTTAAGAAAGAAAACTTTCTGAGTGATTTATAAACAAAACACACTACCCTGTATCCATTTAGGTAAAATAAACCAAATCAGAAAAGAAATTCAATTCAAAGAGGCTTTACTAGCATGACCATATTGACATACAGTATTGCTAAAGCACATAAACAGGGAAACGTGTTACACATTAACATCCAGTAGTCCAATAGGATGCAGACAATAAACATTAAGTTAACATTCGTTTAAAAGCAACAATCATGTCAACACAATGTAGCAATATGAACAACACTGATGGATATCAGCAACAACATGAAAACAAGAATATTACAGGTGTCTGTGTGTGTGTGTGTCTGTGTCTTTGTGTACTTCACTGTCAGTTGATGAGCAGGTGTACAAAAAAAGGCCTTACAACATATATGGGCAAGTCCATTTAGGACAGCACATTTCCACCATAGTTCACATTAGGAAAAAATGACAGCATGAATGCTCACTAAACAAACATATACTACATATACCTTTTTATACACATGTTTTTTCAGTAATTTTTTAAGAGTGAAAGGGAAGTAAGCAATCGCTCATCATAGGATCATACATATTTCAGTTACAATATTAGTTACAATATTAGTGTTAGTTAGATCATCATGTCAAAGCTGGACCTGCAAAGTCTGAACGACACAAGTGTGCAATGATTGGAGTGATTTTGTTTCTTTTTTTTCTTGCTTTGCTTGTTTTCAAAAGGAAAAATCATAGTTGGTAAAAAATAAAATAAACTTTTGTTGAAAGGTATCACACTGTATAATTTACAAATATCTAAAGAGGTTTAGTGGATGCCATAAAACATCTGTGGAGCTTGAAGATTTGTAGTACATAGATGTTTGGCAGAGATAATTCAAAAGAATGAGAGAGAGAGAGAGAGAGAGAGAGAGAGAGAGAGAGAGAGAGAGAGAGAGAGAGAGAGAGAGAGAGAGGGGGAGAGAGAGAGTGAGAGAGAGAGAGAGAGAGAGAGAGAGAGAGAGAGAGAGAGAGAGAGAGAGAGAGAGGGGGGGGGGGGGGAGAGAGAGAGAGAGGGAGAGAGAGAGTGAGAGAGAGAGAGAGAGAGAGAGAGAGAGAGAGAGAGAGAGAGAGAGAGAGAGAGAGAGAGAGAGAGAGAGAGAGAGAGAGAGAGAGAGAGAGGTGTTTCCTTAGAACTTTGTGGATGGAAAGTTACAGGCAGGAGAGGGGAACCAACAGAAGCAGGTCTTGAGACATGAGTTTGCCCCTTTTTGAAAACCTCTTGAGAGAGGATTGGTGGGATATATACATACATACAAACATACATACACTCTAGTAGTGTGTGGAACTACTGGTACTGTGAGGAAAAAAAGATAGATGATGTAAAATGAAAAATAAAACAAGCTTCAGCTTCTTAAGACACGGTGGGTTCATCTAAGTAGACACATGTAACTTCATGTGGACACCAGACTGTCTTTGTCTACACATCTAACTTCATATGGACCCCAGACCGTCTCTGTTTACACATGTAACTTCATATGGACACCAGACTCTTTGTCTACACATGTAACTTCATATGGGCACCAGACTGTCTCTGTCTACACATGTAACTTCATATGGACACCAGACTCTTTGTCTACACACGTAACTTCATGTGGACACCAGACTAACTCCATTCATTTTACCGGTGGTATTGAGAACAGATAAACCCACCGTGTCTTAAGAAGCTCAAGCTTGTTGTTTTATTGTTCATTATATCTCTTTTTCCTCACAGCGGCACTCATACGCTACTAGCGTATATATCATATAGATACACTACAGCAACAGGATACGGCGGTTGTGCTGTCTGGCAAAACGGTCCACAAATACATCAAGATCCAGAGCCTTGGCCCTTCTGGACTCTATGCTCAGGACACCAAGATCACTGAGTCTCTCATCACTAGTGGTGGACCGCAGGAAGGTTTTTATCAGTTTCAGTGTGGAGATGGCAGGATACAGTTTTTGGGTGCGCCACTCTAAATTACCCGTGTAGAACGTTGCCGTGTAGAGCGTTGCATTAGTTCCGCTTTTGGCGCTCGCGTGTAAAATAGTTATAAATTCATAATTTTTTATTTGGTCAGCACGGGGGGGCCACAGGGGTGGCCAGGGACATTTCCAGGGAGGCACGGGCCTCCCCCGGCCTCCGTGTAAAACCGCCACTGCCTCAAAAGTACGTAATGTCACGATTCCAAAGCTACACGATATTACAGATAGCAAAGTCATTAAAGATTTGTAATGTTGTACTTCCTGTTGACGAAATACTTGCTAATGTTGGGTTTTTAAGATAGCGCCCAATAGACTCCCATTCACTCCATGAAAGAGGGCGCTCCTTGTCCCAGAATCACCCAGAATGCACCGCGCAGCCCATTGACATTATATGGACAACGTTTCCCATCTCCTCACAAGTATATCTGCCGTTGCAAGTGTTAGACTCCAGTCTCTGAGGCACATCGATCTGCAGGTTGAACATGGTGAAATTGTAGACTCCTAAATTGATAGTGCACTTTGTTTCGGCGATTTTACAGCGAACTAGCTACTTTACATGCTATTGATATGTTTGTACAGGCAAATAAAACTGTACAGGCAAATAAGTCTGAGAGAAAAGCAGCAAACACTCTAGCTATTGTTGTTTTCACCTTTCTAAGTTGTTGGATTTCTTTTTTCTTTTTTTCTTTATCAAATTTAGATTCATCATCACTTTTCATCAGCTTTCTGCCACTTGTTAATTCTTTTATCAATCCAATAATTTATGTTTTCTTTTATCCATGGTTCAAAGTAACAGCTAAACATATTTTAACTCTGAAGTTAAGGCATGTATAGTTCCTATGTTTTTATTCCCAAGTTTGACATAGTTATGTTATACTGTTTTGTTGTAATTGCTTCTTTCATGTAACAATACACTGACATTTTTCATCTCAGGGTTGTCATCATAGATATATGTGGTGTTGATGCAGAATGAGTCTCCCGAGTGGCGCAGTGGTCTAAGGCACTGCATCGCAGTTCTAGCTGTGTCACTAGAGATCCTGGTTCGAATCCAGGCTCTGTCGTAGCCGGCCGCGACCGGGAGACCCATGGGGTGGCGCACAATTGGCCCAGCGTTGTCCAGGGTAGGGGAGGGAATGGCCGGCAGGGATGTAGCTCAGTTGGTAGAGCATGGCGTTTGCAACGCCAGGGTTGTGGGTTCGATTCCCACGGGGGGTATAAAAAATAATGTATGCACTAACTGTAAGTCGCTCTGGATAAGAGTGTCTGCTAAATGACTAAAATGTAAATGTAATGATTTGGATGGAATGGAATGACTTGGAGAAGGCATAAGCTTGTTTTATAAAATACATTGTAGTCATTTAGGGTTGTATATTCCAAATACCAAAGTCTGTGGTTGTTCCATGTTATTTAATGATAGAAAGTAAGTATTCTAAATTGTACATTTTGAGGACGTCATGGATCATTCTGTATGTTGTTTAACATTACCCTCTAGTGGCTCAATTGGGAGACAACGTCTTCAACAAGTGCAGTGAAGTTGAAATGTACAATAATGCATGATATCAGATAACTTCCAGGTCTAACTCAATGGTGTATTGTAGTAGTTCATGGTAAAATGTAAGAATATGCAATTATGGATAAAACTTTAACGTTCAGTAATAAAACATTTGTAAGGCATTTACAGTTTGCTCACCATTTATTCATCATTACTGACAGATTTGTTAAATGTTAGTCAGCTAGGTATTTTCACATTTATAAATAACTACTATATGCATTAATGATTCATAGTGTCAGATTGCTGCCAGGTCAGGGGTCATGCCAGAGCAGCTCTCAGATGCTGTTGAGTCTGAATGAATATAGAAATATGGTACCACTTTATAATAACACCTTGTAATAAAGAATATTTAATGGATTAAGAAATAGTTTATTCATTTATTCATAATTACTCCCACATTTGTGTTACTAAGCTAGTTGTTCACACATTTATAAATAACTTTTATAGTATGTAATACTACGATGCTTAATAAATGTCCTTGTAACCCATTTACCAATCATTGGTAAAGTTGTGTTGCAGTCCCTAAAGCGAGGACTATTCATGAGCACAGAAATGAACAAACGGTGAGATAAACAAATCATTTGTGAAAACATGATGTAATGTAAAACAAGATTGTATGTTGCTATGGCCACCTAGCCTGTCCTTCACTCTTACTGATAGTTAGACATCAGAGAAAAGGTATATTTTCTCAACTGAGCATTTTAATGGAGAAAATATAGTATGGTTGATGTTTTGGTCACTCAAAGGCTAGTTTACATGGGAAACAGGATAACTGTGTAAGACTAACTGTTTTGGTTGACGTCAGTGCTCAGTTTGGACCATAATCCACAACCTCAGGAGACATGACAGCACACCACATGTCAGCTAGTCAGTGTGGAGGAAAGCTGACAGTAAGGAAGTTGATGAGAGGGTATAACTTCATGGTGTACCCGCTTATAGCACATGCAATCAAAATGAATTGTGCCATTCCATAGGAACATCCCGTAGACTTGTAAAAATGTCCATCTGAACTGAATTATGAAGGAGACTTTGTCTCAGTTACATCATGGGGACAAATACTATTTGTCAGACATCAGAACAACCACACTGTATTCTGACCCAATCACCCCTGATGTATTTATTACATTTCTGGTGTTATCTTGTTTTACGAAATGTGATTTCCAGTTCAGTTGAGTTGTATCGATCAATGATCTCAAAAGTACTTTAAGTAATTAGGGACAGTTCAAAATATACTGGGAATATTTTCACATGACCCTCCCCTTGTACTGTAAAAAGAAAGTACACACCCTCCCCCCTCATAGAATTAACTCTAAATAATGCTTATTACTATAAATAATAACTGTGTTTAAAAACGTGGATATCGACTTTGCCACTTCGGCATGCTTTTGTGGCACAGTCGATGCCACGCAGGGCTACGGGCCAGAAGGT
Source organism: Coregonus lavaretus (assembly GCF_964263955.1). Lineage (NCBI taxonomy): Eukaryota > Metazoa > Chordata > Actinopteri > Salmoniformes > Salmonidae > Coregonus > Coregonus lavaretus. The sequence continues at coordinate 81,879,890 of NC_139989.1, forward strand.
TGAGGGCTCGTCGACCACCACGGATGAGCTCAATCTCCCTGCATGTTTCATTAGACCTACAATACGATCAGAGCCGGCTGCAGACAATGATCAGCTAGGGGGATATCAGATTTCCTACATTTACATTTACATTTACATCATTTAGCAGATGCTCTTATCCAGAGCGACTTACAAACGATCAGAGCCGGCTGCAGACAATGATCAGCTAGGGGGATACTAGATTTCCAACATTTACATTTACATCATTTAGCAGACGCTCTTATCCAGAGCGACTTACAAATTGGTGCATTAAACTTATGATAGCCAGTGGGACAATCACCTTTTTTTTTTTTTTTCTTCTTTTTTTTTTATGGGGGGTCGGGGAAGAAGGATTACTAAGAGCCTTCTAATGCTTCAAAGTCTTGAGTTTTGAAAGGATCATACAGCACTAATCATTTTGTGTTTTCTTACAGATTGTTCCACTGTTTGGCATAAGTCTTGTTTCTCCAAATCAACGGATATACAGAGGGTGGATTAAAATGTAAGTTTCCATCTAGTAATGTTGGGCCACTTGTAAAATACCAACAAATGCAACATTGTGGCTATACAATTCCATTAGTTTTATGTTTCTGGTAATATATGACTTCAATTGTCTTGCCACTAATACCAGGAATCCAGTGGAGAAGAAACCTGTACATCTGATCAGAAGTATTTGCTAGACTACACTAATGATATTGAAGACTGAGAAAATGTGATTTTTTAAAGTTCTGAATTTTGAATTGAAAGTTCAGGATATCAGATAAAGGTCAAGAAGACACCATACAATCAAAATAGTCTACAATTCAAGTAGACTTTGAACCATCGCAATCCCAGGCCTACCTAAATACAGAATCTTCACCATCGAAAGAAAACAAGCACAACTTCTGTTTTGTTTGTGACAAGCCACAGCAAAAAATCGCAAGGCATTTCAAAAAGCATGAAAAAGACAACTCAGAAATAGAAATAGACCCCTCCAGGGTCAAAGACAAGAAAGTTTGAACAACTTCGGAATAGAGGAAACTTTCTTCACAACAATAAAGTTCTCATCGGTGGAACATGGGCCCTAAAGGTGAAAAGACTATCAAAGAAAGGGGAAACAGGAAAATATTAATATTTCCCTCATTGCAAAAGCATGGTTGTCTGCTTGGAGCTATGGAGGCATATGACAAGATGTATCACCAAATCAGATGGTCCATCAGGTCAGGAGCCATTTTGGAGTCAAAGAGCTTTGGCCATGGCTGATGTGGCTCATCTCCCAAAAGATACACCTGAAGGACTTGTCAAGATGTTCATTACAATGAGACCTTGGAGTATGCAAAGTTCTCATTCAAGAGGCTTGGATACGATAAGACACAGCACCAATATATTACACAAAACATCTGGGAACTTGGGGGGTTGTTGGTCACCTTGAGAAATTCAATGTCACTCATCACTGTAGCAGAAGCCATCAAGCCAGACAATGTTTATGAAGTTATTCGAGCTGTCAAAGAAACTGCCAAGTTCAACAAAAGTGGAAATATCTACGAATTTCCTGCACTTGTTGTGAAGTTAGGCAGTTCCCTAAAAGACGAGGCAGAAATGTTTGAATGTCTGTCAATAATGGCTGATGATAATGAGTTGATAAAGAATGCAAAGGGCTTTGTGAAGCTCTATACTAAGGCATGGTCTGGAAATGTCTCACATGTCACACGTTGCACAATCAGTGATGCCAAGCACAATAAACCAACAGCATTGGCCAAAAGAGAAGATGTGAACCTCCATGGGATCGGTATCCAATATACGGGACGGTTGAGCTAACATGCGCTAATGTAATTAGCATGACTGTTGTAAGTACCAGCACACTTTCCAGGATATAGACATGTCCTATATGAGCAGAAAGTTTACATTCTTGTTAATCTAACTGCACTGTCCAATTTACAGTAGCTATTACAGTTTGAGGAGAGTGCACAACATAAAACAACGTATCACGGCGACTGGAGGTAAATAATGTAATTCAGTAATCTTCCTCTGATTTGTCATCCTAAGGGTCCCAGAGATAAACTTTAGCATAGTTTTGATTGATAAAATACATTTTTATATTCAAATGTAGGAACTGGGTTCTACAGTTTGAACCCCTACTGTCTCTGGCTCCACACCCACCTCGCCCGGCAATCTAGATGTGTGAAAGTTAGTGTATAAGCTAATGATCCATCATGTATGACATTCCTGGGAGTGTGTAAACTTACATTTTGTATTACCATATCATTTTTGTATGTTCTCTGTAGTTATGTACTTGAAAATGTACAGTGCCTTGCAAAAGTATTCACCCCCCTTGGCGTTTTTCCTATTTTGTTGCATTATAACCTGTAATTTAAAAATATTTTTATTTGGATTTCATGTAATGGACAAACACAAAATAGTCCAAATTGGTGAAGTGAAATGAAAAAAAGAACTTGTTTAAAAAATATATATATAATCAACAAAGGAAAAGTGGTGCGTGCATATGTATTCACCCCCTTTGCTATGAAGCCCCTAAATAAGATCTGGTGCAACCAATTAGCAAACCAGAAATCACATAATTAGTTAAATAAAGTCCACCTGTGTGAAATTTAAGTGTCACATGATCTGTCACATGATCTCAGTATATATTTACACCAGTTCTAAAAAGGCCCCAGCGTCTGCAACCCCACTAAACAAGGGCCACCACCAAGCAAGCTGCACCATGAAGACCAAGGAGCTCTCCAAACAGGTCAGGGACAAAGTTGTGGAGAAGTACAGATCAGGGTTGGGTTATAAAAAAATATCCAAAACTTTGAACATCCCACGGAGCACCATTAAATCCATTATAAAAAATTGAAAGAATATGGCAACACAACAAACCTGGCAAGGAGGGCATTAATCAGAGAGGCAACAACGAGTCCAAAAAGATAACCCTGAAGGAGCTGCAAAGCTCCACAGCGGAGATTGGCGTATCTGTCCATAGGACCACTTTAAGCTGTACACTCCACAGAGCTGGGCTTTACGGAAGAGGGCTAGAAAAATGCCATTGCTTAAAGAAAAAAATAAGCAAACACGTTTGGTGTTCGCCAAAAGGCATGTGGGAGACTCCCCAAACATATGGAAGAAGGTACTCTGGTCAGATGAGACTAAAATGTAGCTTCTTGGCCATCAAGGAAAACGCTATGTCTGGCTCAAACCCAACACCTTTCATCACCCCGAGAACACCATCCCGACAGTGAAGCATGGTGGTGGCTGCATCATGCTGTGGGGATGTTTTTCATCGGCAGGGACTGGGAAACTGGTCAGAATTGAAGGAATGATGGATGGAATTCTTGAGGAAAACCTGTTTCAGTCTTCCAGAGATTTGAGACTGGGACGGAGGTTCATCTTCGAGCAGGACAATGACCCCAAGCATACTGCTAAAGCAACACTCGAGTGGTTTAAGGGGAAACATTTAAATGTCTTGGAATGGCCTAGTCAAGGCCCAGACCTCAATCCAATTGGGAATGTGTGGTATGACTTAAAGATTGCTGTCCACCAGCGGAACCCATCCATCTTGAAGGATCTGGAGCAGTTTTGCATTGAAGAATGGGCAGAAATCCCAGTGGCTTGATGTGCCAAGCTTATAGAGACATGCCCCAAGAGACTTGCAGCTGTAATTGCTGCAAAAGGTGGCTCTACAAAGTATTGACTTTGGGGGGTTGAATAGTTATACACGTTCAAGTTTTCAGTTTTTTTTTTCTTATTTCTTGTTTGTTTCACACACAAAAACATATTTTGCATCTTCAAAGTGGTAGGCATGTTGAGTAAATCAAATGATACAAACCCCCCCCAAAAATAAATTTTAATTCCAGGTTGTAAGGCAACAAAATAGGAAAAATGCCAAGTGGGGTGCATACTTTCGCAAGCCACTGTAAGTGGATGGGTCATGTTCATGAAATAGATTACCGTAATCACCCCCAGACACACCTGGCTAACTTGATGGGTCATGTAATCATCTGGCGAAGTGTAATCTTTTGTTTAGACATGTAGCTAGTTAGCTAGCTAAAGAATGAACCTAATGGTCCTTTCAAGACAACTGGGAACTTGGAAAAATACTGAGGTCAAATCATGACGTCAATGATCTTCAGGTCGGAAAGTTGGGGCTCTAGAAATAGGCCAGAGTTCCCGTGTTGTAATTACGAGTTGGATGACCGTTCAAAGCGATTTTTCCCTGTCGGAACTCGTTTTTTTTACGAGTTCCCAGTTGTCATGAATACACTGAAGTCGGAGATTTCAGAGTTCCCAGTTCCCAGTTGTTTTGAATGCGGCAATAATCCCAACCCATACTACTAGCAATACAAACTGATTGTCATTGCTAGCCACCATGCATGACTCTGTAGGTAGCTAAAGCTAACCAACTAGGTTCAATGTTAGCTACTACACAAACTGAGCAGCTCATGTTATAGACAGAAGCATTCTACATGTCAGACCAATCTCTCAGCATGTCCAGCCCATCCTTTATCTCTGCCAATCATGGCTAGCGGGAAGTTCCTGTCTTTTTCCGTGGCTAAACAAACTAGGCCCTTAATTTAACAATTTAATGCGTATTTACAGATGGCATACACATTTGTTATTATGGCATATGAAAGTTCACATGTTCCCAAAGGCATTTCTGCCAAAAAACGCATTTTGATTAAAAAATACATGTTTACGTTCAAATGGCTCTGTGAAGTAGTGACTTGCGACATACGCCTAGTTTCCTGAAACAAGTCACAAATGTGGGAGCAATGATTAATAAGTGATACATAAACGATTTACTAACCAATTATAAATGCTTTATTACAATGTGTTATTATCAAGTGCTCCCAGTTAGGGTTACACTATGAAGGTTGTAACATCTCAAAAAGCTAATTAATGGCTACTTTGAGTTCACAGCTTGGGAAGGCCTCATCAGATGCCTGATTCAAGTCGTGAAATCAGTGCTTCATTTGTGAAAGAAGCATTTAGCATGTAAGACGTGTCTATATTGATCCTGGATCATATTATATCTGTGCTGATCCTTGATTATTATTTAGTTGTGTTAACACTGGATCATATTATATCTGTGTTGATCCTAGATCATATTATATCTGTGTTGATCCTGGATCATCATATATCTGTGTCCATCCTAGATCATATTATGTATGTGTTGATCCTGGATTGTCATATAACAGTGTTGATCCTGGATTGTCATATAACAGTGTTGATTTCTGGATTGTTATCTAGCTGTATTAATCCTGGATCATGCCCCATGAAATCAGGATGTTCCACTGAGTCCATATAAAAAATGGTATTTGTAGAATTGTTTGTTATTTGTCTAAAACACTATAGAGAGGGTTTTAGCATATATACTTGAGTGAGGTTAGGGGGAGGTTTGGTCTGAAAACCTACTTCTTCATGAGTGTCTTGATTAATGCCACAACCCCCCCCCCCCTCCCCCACCCCCACCCCCCATCTGCTAAAGGACTAAAATGTAAAATGTGTAACAGAGGTGAGTCAGACTCATGCTCTCGTGATGAGGTAGCCCTGCCTGGTACTTCAAAATCAGTGTCACCCTCGGTCCAAGAGGTACTTCCCTCTTGGCCAATTGGTTCAGATGTTTGTTTTCCACTCAGGATACCAGGGTTCAGATCCTACCTGTGACAGAGTCATGACCCAGAGGTGGGATTCTTGACCTGTGCAGGGTGGACTTGTTTAGGGGTGAGGGTTGTACTCAGGCAGAGGCCTAATGGAAGTTGTACTCATGTTCATGCACACAAAAAAACACTAGAGGTGTATACAGGTACACTTCCAATGTTTATGTTGTATTGTGGCCTTACTGGGGCCCTGGAGTAAAGCATTTGTGTGTCTCCAACACCTTTAATTGGTAGATTTCATTATTCCAGAGCCTTGCATACAGGTGATAACAGGACCCTCTGGTGTGAGAAACTTAAACAAGTCAAACTAACATCATTAAAGAGTTGTTCACTTACACAGTAGGGACAATATAGTCCCAGTGACATCAGTCACAAAGCACAGGTTGAGTTTTGCTGATGCAATATGCTTTTTGAGAATTGTGTGTGTGTGTGTGCGTGTGTGTGTTTGTGTGACTGACTGACTGACTGACTGTGTGTGTGTGTGTGTTGTTTGACTGACTGACTGACTGTGTGTGTGTGTGTGTTGTTTGACTGACTGTGTGTGTGTGTGTGTGTGTGTGTGTGTGTGTGTGTGTGTGTGTGTTGTTTGACACCTTTAATTGGTAGAGTGATGTATGTGTCGTTATTACAGAGCCTTGCATGTTAGTGCTAACAGGTCCCTCTGGAATCTGAGAGAAAAACAAACCAGACAAAAAATATGATTAGATCAGAATACTGCAGGTTGATGTCTGGCAAATATGTTTCCCAATGATGTAACTGTCTCCCTCAACTTGAATAATTATTTCATAATTCAGTTCAGATGGACATTTTTACAAGTCCATGGAATGTTCCTATGGAATGACATTAGTGCATCCACCATAAAGATATGCCATCTTATCAACTGCCTGACTGTCAATTTTCTTATGCACTGGCTAAATGACATATACTGTGATCTGTCCTGTAGTTTCTCAAGGCCTTCCTTCCAAATCTAATTTCATTGTCTTGAGTATTGGAAGTCTAAAGAACTTCAGTATGAGATTTTGCATTTGAATCGCAGGGCTGGCATCTAACGCTCACCGGTAGTTTTGTATCTAATGATAGCTAGCTTACTGCTGAATATTTTTCAGAAACACAACCTCTGTTTGGAGCTCCATCTATGCAAAATATTTGATGGGTTTGATAAGTGGCAACCTGTCACTAGTTCCCAGAACCTTTATAGAAACTTAGGAAAGGGTTCTTTAAAGCACCATAAAGGTTTCAATTAGAACCTTACGATCATGGTTCTTTATCTCTTTAACTGTCTCTTCTAGAAAAACATGTAGAAACAATTATTTCATCTTAAAGTCCTATTACTGACAACTCAAATAGGAATTTCCAATAGTGTTTTTCTTTAACTTGCTGTTTATTCTACCAGGCAGTTGAGAAGTCAAGAGGGTCGTACCAGTGATACCATATTAGAATGGCAATTTGCATAGCATTTTTACTCATCTCAACAATATTACAAAAATTACTTTAGGTCTGCTTCAATGGCTTTTATACCGTATGCAGGTTAAGCATTGTTAAATGAGGACTGATGTCACATTTTAATAAATTACGTTAATTGCATATGCATGTATTACATGAATGGGTTTTCAGGTGGTGTTGGTTTTCTTAAATTTCAATTAATCCAGGTCCTTCCACAATGTTTCCCACATGTTCAGACTACATGTTGAGATAATATATGACAAAGTGCAGTTTTTATTACTATTATAGCCATTATTATATAGGCGACCTTAAGTCTGAATATTGATTAATTAACCCCATGGGTCATGAAATGTTGTTAAACCAATGTATGTTGCCTAATGTAGTGTCTTGTCAACAATGAAATCTTAGTTTTCACCAAAATAAGCATTTCCATCATACTTTATTTTCACCAAAATTCTTTTTCCACCATACTTTTTACTGAGTGCATTCTGAAAATATTCAGACCCCTTGACTTTTTCCACATTTTGTTACGTTACAGCCTTAATCTAAAATGGTTTAAATAAAACAATTTCCTCATCAATCTACACACAATACCCCATAATGACAAAGCAAAAACAAGCTTGGCACACCTGTATTTGGGAAGTTTCTCCCATTCTTCTCCGCAGATCCTCTCAAGCGCTGTCAGGTTGGATGGGGAGCGTCGCTGCACAGCTATTTTCAGGTCTCTCCAGAGATGTTCGATCAGGTTCAAGTCCGGGCTCTGGCTGGGCTACTGACACTTGTCCCGAAGCCACTCCTGTGTTGTCTTGGCTGTGTGCTTAGGGTCGTTGTCCTGTTGGAAGGTGAACCTTCGCCCAAGTCTGAGGTCCTGAGAGCTCTGGAGCAGGTTTTCATCTCTCTGTACTTTGCTCTGTTCAACTTTCCCTCGATCGTGAATAGTCTCCTAGTGCCTGCCGCTTAAAAATATCCCCACAGCATGATGCTGCAACCACCATGTTTCACCGTAAGGATGGTGCCAGGTTTCCTCCAGACGTGACGCTTCGCATTCAGGCCAAAGAGTTCAATCTTGGTTTCATCAGACCAGAGAATCTTGTTTCTCATGGTCTGAGAGTCCTTTAGGTGCCTTTTGGCAAACTCCAAGCGGGCTGTCATGTGCCTTTTACTGAGGAGTGGCTTCTGTCTGGCCACTCTACCATAAAGGCCTGATGGGTGGAGTGCTGCAGAGATGGTTGTCCTTCTAGAAGGTTCTCCCATCTCCATAGAGGAATTCTGGTGATATTGTGTGTAGACTGACGAGGAAAAACATGTATTTAATCCATTTGAGAATAAGGCTTTAACGTAACAAAATGTGGAAAAAGTAAACGTTTCTGAATAATTTCCCAATGCACTGTATCAACCGCCTGGTTATGAAAATTTTTGCGAAATTCTTGCTTTTGAACCTTTTTACATTGAAACTTTTGTATTTACATATTCCTACTATTCAAGGTCTCTACTGACAGGAATGGTGCTATATTAATCCCTCACTAATTGAATTGCTGACTTTTGTACAACAACTTTGCTGACTGATTTTGAGTTTTCTTACAACCCTCTGAATGGGCAAAGTTAGAGTGCCACAACACTGAACTGCAGCAACCCAAAATCATACAAATTATGTTAATTGATGCAGGAGGGCTGGGGGAGTTGACCAATCAGGTTCAAGTGAAGTTTTTTTTTCACATTCACTTCTAAATATATCGTAAAAACATGCTCTACCAGCTGGTTGAGATGGTTTGGGATGAGTTGGACTGCAGAGTAAAGGAAAAGCAGCCAACAAGTGATCAGCATCTGTGTGAACTTCTTCAAGACTGTTGGAAAAGCATTCCCCATGAAGCTGGTTGAGAGAATGCAAAGCTGTCATCAAGGCAACGGGTGGCTACTTTGAAGAATCTAAAATCTAAAATATATACTGCTCAAAAAAATAAAGGGAACACTTAAACAACACAATGTAACTCCAAGTCAATCACACTTCTGTGAAATCAAACTGTCCACTTAGGAAGCAACACTGATTGACAATAAATGTCACATGCTGTTGTGCAAATGGAATAGACAACAGGTGGAAATTATAGGCAATTAGCAAGATACCCCCAATAAAGGACTGGTTTTGCAGGTGGCGACCACAGACCACATCTCAGTTCCTATGCTTCCTGGCTGATGTTTTGGTCACTTTTGAATGCTGGCGGTGCTTTCACTCTAGTGGTAGCATGAGACGGAGTCTACAACCCACACAAGTGGCTCAGGTAGTGCAGCTCATCCAGGATGGCACATCAATGCGAGCTGTGGCAAGAAGGTTTGCTGTGTCTGTCAGCGTAGTGTCCAGAGCATGGAGGCGCTACCAGGAGACAGGCCAGTACATCAGGAGACGTGGAGGAGACCGTAGGAGGGCAACAACCCAGCAGCAGGACTGCTACCTCCGCCTTTGTGCAAGGAGGAGCAGGAGGAGCACTGCCAGAGCCCTGCAAAATGACCTCCAGCAGGCCACAAATGTGCATGTGTCTGCTCAAACGGTCAGAAACAGACTCCATGAGGGTGGTATGAGGGCCCGACGTCCACAGGTGGGGGTTGTGCTTACAGCCCAACACCATGCAGGATGTTTGGCATTTGCCAGAGAACACCAAGATTGGCAAATTCGCCACTGGCGCCCTGTGCTCTTCACATATGAAAGCAGGTTCATACTGAGCACGTGACAGACGTGACAGAGTCTGGAGACGCCGTGGAGAACGTTCTGCTGCCTGCAACATCCTCCAGCATGACCGGTTTGGCGGTGGGTCAGTCATGGTGTGGGGTGGTATTTCTTTGGGGGGCCGCACAGCCCTCCATGTGCTCGCCAGAGGTAGCCTGACTGCCATTAGGTACCGAGATGAGATCCTCAGACCCCTTGTGAGACCATATGCTGGTGCGGTTGGCCCTGGGTTCCTCCTAATGAAAGACAATGCTAGACCTCATGTGGCTTGAGTGTGTCAGCAGTTCCTGCAAGAGGAAGGCATTGATGCTATGGACTGGCCCGCCCGTTCCCCAGACCTGAATCCAATTGAGCACATCTGGGACATCATGTCTCGCTCCATCCACCAACGCCATGTTGCACCAGGAGTTGGCGGATGCTTTAGTCCAGGTCTGGGAGGAGATCCCATCCGCCACCTCATCAGGAGCATGCCCAGGCATTGTAGGGAGGTCATACAGGCACGTGTAGGCCACACACACTACTGAGCCTCATTTTTACTTGTTTTAAGGACATTACATCAAAGTTGGATCAGCCTGTAGTGTGGTTTTCCACTTTAACTTTGAGGGTGACTCCAAATCCAGACCTCCATGGGTTGATACATTTGATTTCCATTGATAATTTTTGTGTGATTTTGTTGTCAGCACATTCAACTATGTAAAGAAAAAAGTATTTAATAAGATTATTTCATTCATTCAGATCTAGGATGTGTTATTTTAGTGTTCCCTTTATTTTTTTGAGCAGTGTATATATGTACAGTATGTGTGAACATATATATATACACTACCGTTCAAAAGTTTGTGGTCACTTCGAAATGTCCTTGTTTTCGAAAGAAAAGCAATTATTTTGTCCATTAAAATAACAGAAAATTGATCAGAAATACAGTGTAGACATTGTTAATGTTGTAAATGGCTTTTGTAGCTGGAAACTGCTGATTTTTAATGGAATATCTACATAGGCGTACAGAGGCCCATTATCAGCAACCATCAGTCCTGTGTTCCAATGGCACGTGTTTGCTAATCCAAGTTTATCATTTTAAAAGGCTAATTGATCATTAGAAAGCCCTTTTGCAATTATGCTAGCACAGCTGAAAACTGTTGTGTTGATTAAAGAAGCCTTCTTGAGACTAGTTGAGTATCTGGAGCATCAGCAATTGTGGGTTCGAAATAGCCAGAAACAAATAACTTTCTTTTGGAACTCGTCAGTCTATTTTTTTTCTGAGAAATGAAGGCTATTCCATGCGAGAAATTGCCAAGAAACTGAAGATCTCATACAACGCTGTGTACTACTCCCTTCACAGAACAGCGCAAACTGGCTCTAACCAGAATAGAAAGAGGAGTGGGAGACCCCGGTGCACAACTGAGCAAGAGGACAAATAGATTGCAGTGTCTAGTTTGAGAAACAGATGCCTCACAGGTCCTCAACTGGCAGTTTCATTAAATAGTACCCGCAAAACACCAGTCTCAACTTCAACAGTGAAGAGGTGACTCCGGGATGCTGACCTTCTAGGCAGAGTTGCAAAGAAAAAACAATTTCTCAGACTGGCCAATATAAAGAAAATATTAAGATGGGCAATCTGAGATATGTATTTTTCTTTGCAAATCTGCCTAGAAGGTCAGCATCTCGGAGTCGCCTCTTCACTGTTGATGTTGAGACTGGTGTTTTGCGGGTACTATTTAATGAAGCTACCAGTTGAGGATCAGTGAGGCCCCTGTTTCTCAGTTGTGCACCTAGGCCTCCCACTCTTCTTTCTATTCTGGTTAGAGACAGTTTGCGCTGTTCTGTGAAGGGAGTAGAACACAGCGTTGTACGAGATCTTCAGTTTCTTGGCAATTTCTGGCCATTTAGAGCCTGTAATCGAACCCACAATTGCTGATGCTCCAGATACTCAACTAGTCTCAAGAAGGCCAGTTTTATTGCTTATTAAATCAGTACAACAGTTTTCAGCTGTGCTAACATAATTGCAAAAGGGTTTTCTAATGATCAATTAGTGTCACGATCGTTATAAGAAGCGGACCAAGGCGCAGCGTGATAACCGTACATCTTTTATTGAAGTACACACACGAACAAAACAACAAACCAAACGATACGTGAAGTCCTAGGTTAACACCAAAACAAACCTTACGGAACAAGATCCCACAATGACTAGTGAAAACAGGCTGCCTAGGTATGGTTCCCAATCAGAGACAACGAGCTACAGCTGTCTCTGATTGGGAACTACCCTGGCCAACATAGATATACAACGATCTAGAAAACAAACCTAGAAAACAAAACATAGAAAATCCACACCCTGGCTCAACATTTAAGAGTCCCCAGAGCCAGGGCGTGACAGTACCCCCCCCCCCCCCCCCCCCCCCCCAAAGGCACGGACTGCGACCGCGGCAACCAAACACAACAGGGGAGGGGCCGGGTGGGCATTCCGCCTCAGAGGCGGATCCGGCTCCGGGCGTGACCACCACTCTCTCGCTACCCCCCCGTAGCGCCCCTGGTTTGGTCTGGCCCCGCTGGCCGGAGCTGGACTGGACACCGGTGGAGCGGATTGCTCAGGCTCCGGTGTGGAGCAGCTGACCGATGCCTGACCAGGAACCGGTGGAACAGGCACGGGCTGTGCCGGACTGACGACGCGCACCACTGGCTTGGTGCGGGGAGCAGGAACAGGCCGGACTGGGCTGACGACGCGCACCACTGGCTTGGTGCGGGGAGCAGGAATGGGCCGGAACGGGCTGGCGACGCGCACCACTAGCTTGGTGCGGGGAGCAGGAACGGGCCGGACCGGGCTGGCGACGCGCACCACTGGCTTGGTGCGGGGAGCAGGAACGGGCCGGACCGGGTTGACGACGCGCACCACAGGCTTGGTGCGGGTAGCAGGAACAGGCCGGACCGGGCGGACCGGGCTGACGACGCGCACCATTGGCTTGGTGCGGGGAGCAGGAACAGGCCGGACCGGGCTGGCGACGCACACCCCTGGCTTGGTGCGGGGAGCAGGAACGGGCCGGACCGGGCTGGCGACGCGCACCACAGGCTTGGTGCGGTGAGCAGGAACAGGCCGGACCGGGCTGGCGACGCGCACCACAGGCTTGGTGCGGGGAGCAGGAACGGGCCGGACTGGGCTGGCGACGCGCACCACAGGCTTGGTGCGGGGAGCAGGAACGGGCCTGACTGGGCTGGCGACGCGCACCACAGGCTTGGTGCAGGGAGCAGGAATGGGCCGGACCGGGCTGACGACGCGCACCACTAACTTAGTGCGGGAGCAGGAACGGGCCATACCGTACTGGGAACACACACCACTGGCCTTGTGCGGGAAGCAGGAATGGGTCGGGCCGTACTGGAAACACGCACCACTGGCTTAGTGTGGGGATCAGGAACGGGCCGGACCGGACTGGTGACACACACCACTTGCTTGGTGCGAGGAGCGGGACTGGGTTTCCCTATAAACCTCCGCTCCTTCTGCTGCCTAACCAGCTCCTCTCGCCGTGCCTCTACACTCTCCTTCTCCCTTAATGCCTCCTGTAGCTCCTCCCTCTGACCAATAAACTCCTGCTCCCTCTGGACCAATAGCCCCCGTAACCTGGTGGCCTCCTCTCCTAGTCTGCAGCCTCGCCCTGTCGCTGCCTCCTGCCGCCTCGTCGTCCACGCCGTGTGCCCCCCCCAAAAAATGTATTGAGGTTGCCTCTCGCCTGTTCGACGACGACCCGGTTGGCGCCGCTTCTCCTCTCCTGCCTGGGCATCCTCCCTCATCGCCCTCCGGTAGCGGACGGCCTCCTCCTCCGTGATTCTCCCCCAACCGAGGAGGACATCTACCAGAGTAACCTCCTGTTCCATACCCAGCGTTTGCTCCTGCACACGCTGCTTGGTCCTATTTTGGTGGGATCTTCTGTCACGATCGTTATAAGAAGCGGACCAAGGCGCAGCGTGATAACCGTACATCTTTTATTGAAGTACACACACGAACAAAACAACAAACCAAACGATACGTGAAGTCCTAGGTTAACACCAAAACAAACCTTATGGAACAAGATCCCACAATGACTAGTGAAAACAGGCTGCCTAAGTATGGTTCCCAATCAGAGACAACGAGCTACAGCTGTCTCTGATTGGGAACCTCCCTGGCCAACATAGATATACAACGATCTAGAACAGAAACCTAGAAAACAAAACATAGAAAATCCACACCCTGGCTTAACATTTAAGAGTCCCCAGAGCCAGGGCGTGACAATTAGCCTTTTAAAATGATAAACTTGGAATAGCAAACACAACGTGCCATTGGAACACAGGACTGATGGTTGCTAATAATGGGCCTCTGTACACCTATGCAGAGATTCCATTACAAATCTGCCGTTTCCAGCTACAATAGCCATTTACAACATTAACAATGTCTACACTGTATTTCGGATCAATTTGATGTTATTTTAATGGACAATTTTTTTTTTTTTCTTTCGAAAACAAGGACATTTCTAAGTGACCCCAAACTTTTTGAAAGGTAGTGTATATATATATACAAATGTTTACTGTCAACAACAAAAAATCACTCAATCAATTCAAACTGTGCAGTGGACATTTCATGAATGGAAAGAGACATCTGTTACAAAACACAAAAAAGGCGAATGACATTCTGAGATTGTAAAGCCTTCGATACTGGGTAGGCCTACAAGGTAGGCAGGGATGTATTTTGTGTTTGTCGCGATTGTCATAGTCTGTTTATTGTGGCGTTGGAAACTCAAGCCATGATATTGAAGCGCCCGAAGTTGGTGTGCTTTGTTTATTGGTTCTGTGGTGCATTGGCACAGAAACCTGTTAGTGGAAAATATGTTGAAAATATTTTATATAATTGGCATCAAAATGTTGGAAATCTGATATCCCCCTAGCTGATCATTGTCTGCAGCCGGCTCTGATCGTATTGTAGGCCTAATGAAACATGCAGGAAGATTGAGCTTGTCCGTGGTGGTCGGCAAGCCCTCAACCTTCTGGCCCATAGCCCTGCGTGGCATCGACTGTGCCACAAAAGCATGCCGAAGAGGCAAAGTCGATATCCACGTTTTTAAACACAGTTACTATTCATGGTCATAAGCATTATTTAGAGTTAATTCTATGAGGGGGGAGGGTGTGTACTTTCTTTTTTACAGTACAAGGGGAGGGTCATGTGAAAATATTCCCAGTATATTTTGAACTGTCCCTAATTACTTAAAGTGCTTTTGAGATCATTGATCGATACATCTGAACTGAACTGGAAATCACATTTCGTAGTCACTTTTTTTTTTAAATCAGTGAAAACAAGAAAACACACAAGACATGGAAAAAAAACATCAAGGGATGATTGGGTCAGAATACAGTGTGGTTGTTCTGATGTCTGACAAATAGCATTTGTCCCCATGATGTAACTGAGACAAAGTCTCCCTCAACTTGAAGAAGTATGGTTCATAATTCAGTTCAGATGGATGTTTTTACAAGTCTACGGGATGTTCCTATGGAATGGCACAATTCATTTTGATTGCATGTGCTATAAGCGGGTACACCATAAAGTTATACCCTCTCATCAACTTCCTTACTGTCAGCTTTCCTCCACACTGACTAGCTGACATGTGGTGTGCTGTTATGTCTCCTAAGGTTGTGGATTATGGTCCAATCTGAGCACTGACATCACCCAAGACAATTAGTATTGAACAGTTATCCTATTTCCCATGTAAAATAGCCTTTGACTGACCAAAACATCAACCATACTATATTTTCCCTATTAAAATGCTCAGTTGAGAAAATATACATTTTCTCTCATGACTAACTATCAGTAAGAATGAAGGACAGGCTAGGTGGCCATAGCAACATACAATCCTGTCATACATTACATCATGCTTTCACAAATTATTTGTTTATCACACCGTTTGTTCATTTCTGTGCCCACCTGTGTGTGTGTGTGTGTGTGTGCGTGTGTGCATGTGTGTGTGTGCGTGTGTGCGTGTGCGTGTGTGCGTGTGTGTGTGTGTGTGTGTGTGTGTGCAGAGATATGCTGGGGAGGGGAGTGTGTGTCAGTCATTCAGGGATAAATACAGAGGCAGAGCTCAGAGTTTGTCAGAAGGCTGACCTGACAGGGTCACACACAGGATTAAGCAGGAGCAGGACCTCAGCATTTGGACCCTTTATTACAAATAGAGACACATGAAGATGTTCAATACTGTTTTCAAGACATAAACTCTTCTTGCAGAAAGGCTTTGCTATCGACATCTATCTATATAACACTGTACATCTTCTTGGCATTGATTTCAGCAGTTACAGTATTTTTGAACATACTGGTGATCATCTCCATCTCTCACTTCAAGCAGCTCCACACTCCAACCAACCTGCTCATCCTCTCTCTGGCTGTGGCAGATCTCCTGGTGGGACTGATTGTGATACCATTAACGACTGTAGCATTAATGGAACCATGCTGGGATTTTGGGGAATATTTCTGTGGGTTTTATTTCTATTTCACTTATTTATGCGCTTCTTTATCTGTGGGCAATTTGGTCATGATATCTATTGACCGTTATGTTGCTGTGTGTGATCCCTTAATGTACCACTCTAAAATAACAATAACAAGAATGATGTATTTTATATCCATTAACTGGTGTTTTTGTATCATATACGATGCTGCTATTATAAAAAACGTTGTAAATATACAGGTACCCAGTAGGTGTTTGAAAGAATGTTTTATTGTAGAATAATTAAATTGGGTTAAAATCATTGGCCTTGTATTTTCAATGGTTGCCCCGTGCTCTTTTATTATCATTTACATTTACATTTACGTCATTTAGCAGACGCTCTTATCCAGAGCGACTTACAAATAGGTGCATTCACCTTATAGCCAGTGGGATAACCACTTTACAATGTTTTTTTTTTTTTCCTATCCCAGGTATTCCTTAAAGAGGTGGGGTTTCAAATGTCTCCGGAAGGTGGTGAGTGACTCCGCTGTCCTGGCATCGTGAGGGAGCTTGTTCCACCATTGGGGTGCCAGAGCAGCGAACAGTTTTGACTGGGCTGAGCGGGAACTATGCTTCCGCAGAGGTAGGGGAGCCAGCAGGCCAGAGGTGGATGAACGCAGTGCCCTCGTTTGGGTGTAGGGACTGATCAGAGCCTGAAGGTACGGAGGTGCCGTTCCCCTCACAGCTCCGTAGGCAAGCACCATGGTCTTGTAGCAGTTGCGAGCTTCAACTGGAAGCCAGTGGAGTGTGCAGAGGAGCGGGGCGACGTGAGAGAACTTGGGAAGGTTGAACACCAGACGGGCTGCGGCATTCTGGATGAGTTGTAGGGGTTTAATGGCACAGGCAGGGAGCCCAGCCAACAGCGAGTTGCAGTAATCCAGACGGGAGATGACAAGTGCCTGGATTAGGACCTGTGCCGCTTCCTGTGTAAGGCTGGGTCTTACTCTCCGAATGTTGTAGAGCATGAACCTACAGGATCGGGTCACCGCCTTGATGTTAGCGGAGAACGACAGGGTGTTGTCCAGGGTCACGCCAAGGCTCTTCGCACTCTGGGAGGAGGACACAACGGAGTTGTCAACCGTGATGGCGAGATCATGGAACGGGCAGTCCTTCCCCGGGAGGAAGAGCAGCTCCGTCTTGCCGAGGTTCAGCTTGAGGTGGTGATCCATCATCCATACTGATATGTCTGCCAGACATGCAGAGATGCGATTCGCCACCTGGTTATCAGAAGGGGGAAAGGAGAAGATTAGTTGTGTGTCGTCAGCATAGCAATGATAGGAGAGCCCATGTGAGGATATGACAGAGCCAAGTGACTTGGTGTATAGCGAGATTAAGAGAGGGCCTAGATCTTAGCCCTGGGGGACACCAGTGGTGAGAGCACGTGGTGCGGAGACAGCTTCTCGCCACGCCACTTGGTAGGAGCGACCGGTCAGGTAGGACACAATCCAAGAGTGAGCCGCGCCGGAGATGCCCAGCTCGGAGAGGGTGGAGAGGAGGATCTGATGGTTCACAGTATCAAAGGCAGCAGACAGGTCTAGAAGGACAAGAGCAGAGGAGAGAGAGTTAGCTTTAGCAGTGCAGAGAGCCTCTGTGACACAGAGAAGAGCAGTCTCAGTTGAATGACCAGTCTTGAAACCTGACTGGTTTGGATCAAGAAGGTCATTCTGAGAGAGATAGCAAGAGAGTTGGCTAAAGACGGCACGCTCAATAGTTTTGGAGAGAAAAGAAAGAAGGGATACTGGTCTGTAGTTGTTGACATCAGAGGGATCGAGTGTTGGTTTTTTGAGAAGGGGTGCAACTCTCGCTCTCTTGAAGACGGAAGGGACATAGCCAGCGGTCAAGGATGAGTTGATCAGCGAGGTGAGGTAAGGGAGAAGGTCACCGGAGATGGTCTGGAGAAGAGAGGAGGGGATAGGGTCAAGCGGACAGGTTCTTGGGCGGCCTGCCGTCACAAGTCGCAAGATTTTATCTGGAGAGAGAGGGGAGAAAGAAGTCAAAGCATAGGGTAGGGCAGTGTGAGCAGGACCAGCAGTGTCATTTGACTTAAGAAACGAGGATCGGATGTCGTCAACCTTCTTTTCAAAATGGTTGACGAAGTCATCCACAGAGAGGGAGGAGGGGGGGGTGGGGATTCAGCAGGGAGGAGAATGTGGCAAAGAGCTTCCTAGGGTTAGAGGCGGATGCTTGGAATTTAGAGTGGTAGAAAGTGGCCTTAGCAGCAGAAACAGATGAAGAAAATGTAGAGAGGAGGGAGTGAAAAGATGCCAGGTCTGCAGGGAGTCTAGTTTTCATCCATTTCCGCTCAGCTGCCCGGAGCTCTGTTCTGTGAGCTCGCAATGAGTCATCAAGCCACGGAGCTGGAGGGGAGGACCGGGCCGGCCGGGAGGATAAGGGACATAGAGAGTCAAAGGATGCAGAAAGGGAGGAGAGGAGGGTTGAGGAGGCAGAATCAGGAGATTGGAGGGAGAAGGATTGAGCAGAGGGAAGAGATGATAGGATGGAAGAGGAGAGAGTAGCGGGAGAGAGAGAGCGAAGGTTGCGACGGCGCATTACCATCTGTGTAGGGGCAGAGTGAGTAGTGTTGGAGGAGAGGGAGAGAGAAAATGATACAAAGTAGTGGTCGGAGACTTGGAGGGGAGTTTTAGTGAGATTAGTAGAAGAACAGCATCTAGTAAAGATGAGGTCAAGCGTATTGCCTGCCTTGTGAGTAGGGTGGGACGGTGAGAGGGTGAGGTCAAAAGAGGAGAGGAGTGGAAAGAAGGAGGCAGAGAGAAATGAGTCAAATGTAGACATAGGGAGGTTGAAATCCCCCAGAACTGTGAGGGGTGAGCCATCCTCAGGAAAGGAACTTATCAAGGCGTCAAGCTCATTGATGAACTCTCCAAGGGAACCTGGAGGGCGAAAGATGACAAGGATATTAAGCTTAAATGGGCTAGTGACTGTGACAGCATGGAATTCAAATGAGGAGATAGACAGATGGGTCAGGGGAAAAATTTAGAATGTCCACTTGGGAGAGATGAGGATTCCTGTGCCACCACCCTGCTGACCAGATGCTCTCGGGGTATGCGAGAACACATGGTCAGACGAGGAGAGAGCAGCAGGAGTAGCAGTGTTTTCAGTGGTAATCCATGTTTCCGTCAGCGCCAAGAAGTCGAGGGACTGGAGGGTAGCATAGGCTGGGATGAAGTCTGCCTTGTTGGAAGCAGAACGGCAGTTCCAGAGGCTGCCTGAGACCTGGAACTCCACGTGGGTCGTGCGTGCAGGGACCACCAGGTTAGAGAGGCAGCAGCCACGCGGTGTGAGGCGTTTGTGTAGCCTGTGCGGAGAGGAGAGAACAGGGATAGGCAGAGGCATAGTTGACAGGCTGCAGCAGATGGCTACAATAATGCAGAGGAGATCGGAATAAAATGAACTAAACATCTGGGAATGGAGAGAGCGGGGCCTCCCTCACCACAACTCCCAAATATAACTCTCCCAACTTCCACCTCAGACACTATAATTGTTGTAAACTACAGTGGTTCAATGTTTTCTAGGAATAGACTAACCTAGTTTATTCAGCTAGCTAACTAGGTGCAGTATTATTCCGTGAAAAACGTCCGGGCACCTCATCATAAGACGCCACAGCCAGCTAGCATGCCGGTCTCCAACAGCAGGGTTTAGCGCCAATACTCAGCCACAACAACCACCAGTGTATCAACATGCAAGCAGATTGTTCGTGTCCGTGTCTAACGTTGTGGGTTAGTCCCGACAGCTTGAGCGAGTCCGTCGTCAACTTATTCAGCCAGTTAGTTAGCTAGAATAGTTAGCAAACTAGCTAGCCATTGCTTTCAGACAAAGAAGAACCCCTCCTTTCACAGCACGAACACACAGAGAGAGCCAAACTAACGTTAACTAGTCACCCATGTCCCGAATTCCTTGAGCGACTCGGGCTATCAATATGTAAAGAACAAAACACAGATGTAGGTTATGACTTACCCCTAGCAGCTACTGTTAGCTAGCCAAGTGCAAAGCTAGCCACTGAATTGACTCAGCCAGTTCGCGTCTGTTCACACGGTCGTTCCAGCTATTGTTTACAAGTAGCTACCCAGGTTGCAACAAGCTTGCTAATTTTCAAGCACAGTAGCCACTTGCTACCTAATGTTAACGGTTCAGACAATGAGGTTAGAAAACAGCTGAATGGTAGGCAATTATTGTATGTAATCATTGTAGGCAGCCAGCTGGCGTAATTACAGGCACTCTCAGGCGTGAAACAACTATACCGTTGCTAATAGCTACTCGCCAGCTAGTCCAGGTGGTGAGTTAGCTAGCTAGCTAGCTTCGTGCTACACCCGGCGCCGCCGAATACAATACTAACCTACAATAATTACATACAATAACTACCTACAGCAACCCATGATACCTACCTACAATACCTAACTACAATCTAAATACATAGTTTAAGCCTTACTCAACAAAGCCCAAGCTATGTATAAAGCCAAACTTACCAGACGCCAAGCTTACGTCCCAGCTCTCATGAGGAAGGTGAGGGATCAGCCCAGAACTACACGGCAGGACCTGGTGAATTATAACACTTTATTTGAAAATATTTGTGGTGGCCAGATCACAGGCCAGAAATGTATTTTCAAAAGAGGCTGCCAGTGTGTCTGGTGTTAAAACTGTACAGGCAAATAAGTCAGAGAGAAAAGAAGCAAAAACTCTAGCTATTGTTGTTTTCACCTATCTAAGTTGTTGGATTCCATTTTTGTTGATAGATCTTTTTTTGTGTGTGTGTGACAATTTATTATTGATCACCGGCTTTCTGCCACTTGTTAATTCCTTAATTAATCCAATAATTTATGCTTTCTTTTATCCATGGTTCAAAGTAACAGCTAAACGTATTTTAACTCTGAAGTTAAGGCATGTATAGTTCCTATGTTTTTATTCCCGTGTTTGACATAATTATGATATACTGTTTTGTTGTAATTGCTTCTTTCATGTAACAATACACTGACATTACTCATCTCAGTGTTGTCATCATAGATACATATGGTGTTGATGCAGAATGATTTGGATGGATTGGAATGGGATGACTTGGAGAAGGAATATGAAGGCATAAGCTTGTTTTATAAAATACATTGTAGTCATTTTGGTTTGTATATTCCAAATACCAACGTCTGTGGTTGTTCCATGTTTTTTAATGATAAATAGTATGTAAGTATTCATTTTGAGGATGTAATATATCATTACGCACTGAGTGTACAAAACATTAGGAACAAGTTCTTAATATTGAATTGCACCTCCTTTCGCCATCAGAACAGCCTCAATTCGTCGGGGCATGGACTCTACAAGGTGTCGAAAGCGTTCCACAGCGATGCTGGCCCATGTTGACTCCAGTTCTTCCCACAGTTGTGTCAAGTTGGCTGGATGTCCTGTGAGTTGTGGACCATTCTTGATACACACGGGAAACTGTTGAGCGTGAAAAACCCAGCACCGTTACAGTTCTTGACACACTCAAACCAATTCCCCTGGCACCAACTACCATACCCCTTTCAAAGGCACTTAAATACTTTGTTTTACCCATTCACCCTGCGAATGGCACACATACACAATCCATGTCTCAATTGTTTCAAGGCTTAAAAATCCATATTTAACCTGTCTCCTCACCTTCATCTACACTGATTGAAGTGGATTTAACAGGTGACATCAATAAGGGATTATAAGTTTCACCTTGATTCACCTGGTCAGTCTAAATCATGTTCTGTACACTCAGTGTATATGTTGTTTAACATCCCCCTCTAGTGGCTGAAATAAGACACAACACCTTCAACAAGTGCAGTAAATATGAAATATACAATACAGAATGAGATCAGATAACGTCCAAGTCTAACTCAATGGTGTATTGTAGTAAGTAGTTGATGGTCAAATGTATGAATATGCAATTATGTGTAACACTTTATAATAATGTTTAGTAATAAACCATTTGTAAGGCATTTACAGTTTGCTCACCATTTATTAATCATTACGCCCACATTTGTTAAATGTTAGTAAGCTGTAGGTATTCTCACATTTATAGATAACTACTACAGCATATGCATTAATTATTCAACACAACAGCGAAGGAGACTGCAGCAGACACTTTAACCTCAACATATTGGTTACTTTTGTTTAAAAAAAAATGTTTCTACTTAAGTTAATTTAGTAAATATTTTCTTAACTGTATTTTCTGAAAACTGCATTGTTGGTTAAGGGCTTGGGGTTCCCCCGGTTGGTAATTTGACCATGATTTCTACAAGTTTAGATTGCTGGCTATACTAATTTACAAATGAAAAAAATGTTAACTGACATAACAAGGGCAAAACTGCTGATGCACAACAAAATTTAAAATGTTTACCTTGTGTATTCTACTATTCTAACTCTTACCATCAAGTTGAGACCCTGACTGAGTTCCTAATCATATAATGAAATAATATATATATTATTTTTTAAGCTGAGATCCGCATAAGGTGAAACAGCACCATTGAGGAGCATCCTGCATCGTGGTAAATTGCATAGTACATACTGTGCAATGATGTTTGAGGGGGAAAAAACGATCTTCATTGTTTGAAGTAACTTTGTTGTTGTAATATCGCAAACGGAGTTTCAGCGCTATGGTTTCCAGCTTTAAAGGATAATTTCACTGGAAAACATGAATCAAAGTGTCAGCTACCACATCATCATATGATGCAAAATGCATGTACATGATGATGTGGCTGGTGACACTATCTTAGAAACTTGACAACAGACATGCAAAACACACCCGCACAACGGTCACATGGTTGAAGGACGGTCGACTAATCACAGGCCAGTGTGGGGCTCAAGTGCTGAACAAGGGGCGTCTGCTGCAGATAAAGGACGCCAAGGTATTGGACACAGGACTCTACATGTGTGGCTGTGAATGTGGCGGGACAGGCCAACAGCAAGCATGACATCAACATACATGGTGAGACTCACCAACGTACCATAACATAACATAGAGAGTGGGAGGGGATATCCTCTATGAAATGGAGTATATGTCAGAAAGTAAAACTTCAAATCACCTACACCTGCTAATCTTATCTATAGTATGATGTCTTCATGCCTTCATGTTTATCTGCCATTTGGGTCCACATTCTGTACGTGATGTGTTTGTATATGTGTGTTAATATACGAATGTGTTTTGTCCCTCCAGTCTCCCCCAGGATCTGTGGTCAGAACCAGGTCCCAGAAAATGTGAGTGTGGTGGTGAACAACCCTGTGTCTCTAACCTGTGAGGCCTCTGGCATCCCTCTTCCTGCTATCACCTGGCTGAACGATGGAAACACAGCAGCACAGGAGACCGCAGCAGACACTTCAACCTCAACGTACTGGGTATGAACACTACCACTACTCTCACTACATTAATGTCAGAGTGCTGCCAGGTCAGGGGTCATGCCAGAGCAGCTCTCTCAGATGCTGTTGAGTCTTTTGGTATGTAAGATATGTCTATATTGATTATGGATCATATTATATATGTGTCGATCCTGGATCATGCCCCATGAAATCAGGATGTGCCAACTAACATATTTTTTACATTTTAGTCATTTAGCAGATGCTCTTATCCAGAGCGACTTCCAATTAGTGAGTGCATAAATTTTTCATACTGGCCCCCGTGGGAATCGAACCCACAACCCTTGCGTTGCAAGCGCCATGCTCTACCAACTGAGCTACAGGAGGGCCAAACTAAGAGAGGCTATATATAAAAAAATGACATTTCAGTTCTGTACTTGTGAAAATGTCTTGTTATTTGTCAAAAACGCTATAGAGAGGGGTGTAGGATTGAGACTTGAGTGAGGTTAGGGGGAGGTTTGGTCTGAAAACCTACTTCTTCATGAGTATCTTGATTAATGCCACAACAGTCAGACTCACGCTTTTGTGATGAGGTAGCCCTGCCTGATACTTTAAAATCAGTGTCACCCTCGGTCCAAGAGATACTTCCTTCTTGGCCAATTGGTTAAGATGTTGGTTTTCCACTCAGGATACCAGGGTTCAGATCCCACCTGTGACAGAGTCATGATTCAGAGGTGGGATTCTTGATCTGTGCAGGGTGGACTTGTTTAGGGGTGAGGGTTGTACTCAGGCTGAGGCCTAATGGAAGTTTTACTCATGTTCATGCACACAAAGAAAATAGAGGTGTACTCAGGTTCACTTCCAATGTTTATGCTGTATTAGGTCTTTACTGGGGCCCTGGAGTAAAGCATTTATGTTTCTCCAACACCTTTCATTGGTAGAATGCCTTAGAGTTTTGGACCTCATTATTCCAGAGCCTTACATACAGGTAATAACAGGACCCTCTGATGTGAGAAACTTAAACAAGTCAAACTAATATCGTTGAAGAGTTGTTCACTTACACAGTAAAGACAATATAGTCCCAGTAACAGGTTGAGTTTTGCTGATGTAATTTGCTCTTTAGGAATCATGCAGAGGTGGAATCATATTTTTTTGGTCTGTCATTTAACAGACGCTCTTATCCAGAGCAACTAGGGTTAAGTGCCTTGCTCCAGGGCACATTAACAGATTTTCACCTAGTTGGCTCGTGGATTCGAACCAGCAACCCTTCGATTATTGGCCCAACATCTTAACCGCTAGGTTACCTGTCGCTGGTGTTTGAGAATTGTGTTTGTTTTGATTAATATTGTGGTATTTATTTTATGTTCATGTTCACAGGGCTTCCTTGCAAATGAGACGCTGGTCTCAATGGTGACCCACCCTGTAGAAATAAAAGTACAAAATATATATATATCTAAATGTAGTAGATGTATTTGAGTGTGTGGTTGACACCTCTCATTGGTAGAGTGATATAAGTGTCATTATGACAGAGCCCTGCATGTTTCCAATATGTGAATATGTTAATGTGTGACTTGTGTACTAACGTTCCAGTTTTCCGTACGTCGTGTAATATATTGGGTTGTGTTTGTGTATTTCTATGCTGACGTCTCTAAATGAATTTCCATGTAAATGGACAGTAAAGTATATGGTATCGTAGCTCAAACAGGACCCTCTGGAAACTGAGAGAACAGCATCTAACTAGATTATCAAAATAAAAATCTAATCAAATGATTGACAACCTTGATGAAGCTGAGAAATAATGACTGTATCGAAAGAAGAGGAGGGTGCTCAACCAACGTGAGTCGAGGTGCAAAAAATATAATCATCATTGCAAAGGAAAAGGCACAACTTATTTAAGCAAGGTTAAAAGATAAACGTTTCAGCCTTCAATGGCCTTCATCAGAATAATCACACAAAGGGAATGGACAAGTTCACATAGGGTACGGGGAACACAATTAGACAGAGAGAAAACTCTCTTCAGCTGGTGGTGCTAATGAGAGAGGGTGTGGTAGACTATACAGGTTGGTCCTCAGGGTGATGAGTGAGGAAGTTACAGAGGGTCAAAGATCATACCTCCCCAAAACTGCTAACCTCCCCTATTATTGGTAATGGTGAGAGGTTACATGGGGCATTACTCTCAAGGTAGCAGGCTGGCTGAAAAACATCAAGGGGGATGACTGGGTCAGAATACTGTAGGGTGATGTCTGCCAAATATTATGTGTCCCCACAATGTGACTGGCTCCATCAACCTGAATAATTACTTCATAATTCAGTTTAGATGGACATTTTTACAAGTCTATGTAATGTTCCTATGGAATGCCATTAGTGCATCCACCTTAAAGATATGCCATCTCATCAACTGCCTGACTGTCAATTTTCTTATGCACTGTCCAAATGACATATGCTGTGATCTGTCCTGTAGTTTCTCAAGGCCTTCCTTCCAAATCTTGTTTCGTTCTCTCGACTGGAAGGATGGAGGAATTTAAGGATGGGGTTTGAAGGGGAGGTGCTGGCTGGCTGCTTACACTCACCGTTAGTTTTGTGTCTTATGATAGCTAGCTTGTTGCAAGTCAGAACATTTATCAGAAACACAACCTCTGTTTGGAGTCTCGGCTTCCGAGGCTATGTCTCCTGAGGTTGTGGATTATGGTCCAATCTGAGCACTGACATCAATCAAAACAGTTAGTCTTGAACAGTTATCCTATTTCCCATGTAAAATAGCCTTTGGGTGACCAAATCATCACCCATACTATATTTTCCCCATTTAAATCCTCAGTTGATAAAACTTACCTTTTTCTCTCATCTCTATCAGTAAGAATGAAGGACAGGCTAGGTGGCCATAGCAACATAGAAACTTGTAATACATTACATCATGTTTTGACAAATAATTTGTTTATCCAACCATTTGTGGGCTTGTGTGTGTGTGTGTGTGTGTGTGTGTGTGTGTGTGTGTGTGTGTGTGTGTGTGTGTGTGTGTGTGTGTGTGTGTGTGTGTGTGTGTGTGTGTGTGTGTGTGTGTGTGTGTGTGTGTGTGTGTGTGTGTGTGTGTGAGTGTGCAGAGAGACACTGGGGAGGGGAGTGTGTGTCAGTCATTCAGAGATAAATAGAGAGGCAGATCTCAGAGTTTGTCAGAAGGCTGACCTGACAGGGTCACACACAGGACCAAGCAGGAGCAGGACCTCAGCATTTGGACCCTTTATTACAAATGGAGACACAGGAAGATGTTCAATACTGTTTTCAAGACATAAACTCTTCTTGCAGAAAGGCTTTGCTATCGACATCTATCTACATAACACTGTACATCTTCTTCTCATTGATTTCAGCAGTCACAGTATTTTTGAACATACTGGTGATCATCTCCATCTCTCACTTCAAGCAGCTCCACACTCCAACCAACCTGCTCATCCTCTCTCTGGCTGTGGCAGATCTCCTGGTGGGACTGATTGTGATACCATTAACGACTGTAGCAATAATGGAACAATGCTGGGATTTTGGGGAATATTTCTGTGGGTTTTATTTCTACATCACTTGTTTGTGTTCTTCTTTATCTGTGGGCAGTTTGGTCTTGATATCTATTGACCGTTATGTTGCTGTGTGTGATCCCTTATTGTACCACTCTAAAATAACAATAACAAGAATGATATGTTGTATATCCATTACCTGGTGTTGTTGTATCATATACAATGCTGCTATTGTAAAAACCTTTTTAAATGTACAGGTACCCAGTAGGTGTTTGAAAGAATGTTTTACTGTTGAAGGGTCAGTCTTGGGTAATTTAATTGACTTTGTAATTACAATGGTTGTCCCATGCTCTATTATTATAACACTTTATTTGAACATATTTGTGGTGGCCATATCACAGGCCAGAAAGGTATTTTCAAAAGAGGCTGCCAGTGTGTCTGGTGTTAAAACTGTACAGGCAAATAAGTCAGAGAGAAAAGCAGCAAAAACTCTAGCTATTGTTGTTTTCACCTATCTAAGTTGTTGGATTCCATTTCATTTGTATTTATTTTTTCTTTTAATTGATAATGTATCATCATTTATCATCAGCTTTTTGCCACTTGTTAATTCCTTAATTAATCCAATAATTTATGCTTTCTTTTATCCATGGTTCAAAGTAACAGCTAAACTTATTTTAACTCTGAAGTTAAGACGTTCATAGTTCCTATGTTTTTATTCCTAAATATGACACATATAGGTTTGATATGTTTTGTAATATATTTGTTGTAATTGCTTCTTTCATGTAACAATAGACTGACATTATTCATCTCAGGGTTGTCATCATAGATATATGTGGTGTTGATGCAGAATGATTTGGATGGATTGGAATGGGATGACTTGGAGAAGGCATAAGAAGGCATTAGCTTGTTTTATAAAATACATTGCAGTCAATTTGGGTTGTATATTCCAAATACCAAAGTCTGTGGTTATTCTATGAAATGTAATTATAAATAGTATGTAATTATTCTAAAAGTACATTTTGAGGACGTCATGGATCATTCTATATGTTGTTTAACATCACCCTCTAGTGGCTCTATTGGGACACAACGCCTTTGTGGTAAAGTTGAAATGTACAATACTGCAAGATAACGGATAACGTCCAAGTCTCACTCAATGGTGTATTTTAATAGTTGATGGTAAAATGTAAGAATATGCAATTATGTGTAAAACTTAATAATAATGTTCAGTAATAAACCATTTGTAAGGCTTTTACAGTTTGCTCACAATTTACTAATCATTACTCCCACAATTGTTAAATTTAGTAATCTAGGTATTCTCACATTTCCAAATAACTTATGTATTAATGATTTTTAAGATTATTCATAAGATGTTTAATAAATGTCCTTATAAACCATTTACAAATCATTAGTAAAGTATTTTTGCAGTTCCTAATCTAAAGCGAAGACTCTTCATGCTTTATTAGTACTTTATAAATGTTTGAGTGACCAGTGTAATTTCTCACAAAAAGATGGACATGCCATTGGTAGACATTCCAGCAGTACCTGATGCTCCTTAAGGTCTGAAAATGACCTAGAACATATCAATGGTTAAACAATAAGCACACAACACAGAGGATGTTAAAGGAAATATATGAACATTTTATTCCAAAACAGTCACACTGTTGTAGTAGTATGCTGAAAGTAGTAGAAGTAACATGTTTTGTCTGAAAATGCTAACATTTGTGTTTATTGGCAGTGACTACTTAAACGAAAGTGTGGATTGTAGTCAACTCATTAGATTAGTTCATAAACTGCTTACAGGGTAAGGGAACCAATATCTAAATACATCATTTAACTGAACATTACGTTTAAAGGGTTACTACCATTAATACACCACAAGTGAAGTTTTCCAAATACTTATGACTTCTTCAAATGGGGGGACTAGATACATAAGGTGTTTTCATTTCTAAACGGTAAAACAGATGTGTATGAGAATACCCTAAAATAAAAGGTGGCATTCTATAATGTGGCCTCATATTAAACATTTGATGTCAAATCCAAAATGCTGGAGTAACGAGCCAAATGTAACTGTTTTGGGTGATGTCAGTGCTCAGTTTGGACCATAATCCTGAACATCAGGAGACAAGACGGCATGCCACATGTCAGCCTGCTGTGTAAGAAATTTGGCAGTAGGGAAGTTGATGAGAGGGCATCATTTCATGGTGTATTCGCTACAGCAAATTCAATCAAAATCAATAGTGGAATTCCATAGGAACATCTCCATAGACTTCAACAAATGTCCATCTGAACTGAATTTTGAACCACTTCAAGCTGGCTGTTCTTAGTGAACTCATGGAAAGGATTGTGTTTGACCAAATACAATGATATCTTTCAGAGAACAGGTTAGCTAGTGACTTTCAGCATGCATATAGAGACGGGCACTCAACTTGTAGTGCACTGACTCAGATGACTGATGATTGGTAAAAATAAATGAATAATTAAAGGATAGTTTGAGATGTATTGTTAGATTTCAGTGCAGCCTTTGACGTAGGCCAAACCGTTAGGACGCTACAGATGATTTTGTGAGAAGACCGATTTTGGGGATGTCTCATGAACTGACAAGCACCACTCTAACTCTGTCACCTTTCACCGCAGATGTGGAAGTGCGACATAGGAGGATGCAGTGGATTGAGATGCATCCTATGCAAAAAAATACTGATATCTCTAGCTTAAACTGACAGATTTAAGGGGATTTAAAAACAATGCTAATTCGATTTCCACGGGGGCAAGGACATCGACCTTAGGGGATATATTTTTTTTTTTTACTGCAGAGTGAAACAGAGAGGACAGAGAGGGATAACTTGTATGTCTGTTCTATAAAGTCAATTTCTAGCGGAACTTTCTGTGTTAGCTGAAAGGTGTGTCTGTATTAAACTGAGAAGAGACCATCTGTCTAAATAATGTAGGAGACTCCCTGAATATATCAGTTTTATTTATGAGTGATGAAAAAAAAAACTTGGCAAATGAAACTTTCCTAAAATCCACTCCACCAACAAGCCATTCTTAAATTTAATATAAATCCCCTTTTCACACCTCCTAATGTATTTCATCTGCAGCCACATTCATCCACCTCCATGTTCTGGTAGTGGCATAGGACTATGTTGTTGTTGTTGTCGTAGTAGAGCATGGAGACAGGTGACAGGTGGATGGGTACACTGCAGGGCTGGGGCGTGCTGCGGGGGTCCAGGGACTGTACCAGTGTCTGCAGGACGGCGTGGTTGGTGCAGTTCAGGCTCTCAGCGTGGCAGTAGTTGGCCAGTAGCTCTGCGTAGTGATGGTCCAGTCCTGCCAGCCCTTGATGTCGATGTAGAGGCGGCTGGGTTTACACACATTGCTGGGCATCACCGGGAGGTAGACAGCGCTCCTCTTCCGCCAAGAGCGGCACTGCAGAGGGTTCAGGGATACAGCCACCAGTAAGGCCTGGAACTCTGGGAGGGTTACGGTCAGCCTGAACGGGACGACGTTCCCCCGGGTGGTGGGACATGAAGGTATCCGTGGTCAGGGTAAGGCTGCAGCTTCAGTACCAGTCCGTGCGACCCGGTTTACGCCAGTTCTCTGCCAGGGTTGTGAGGTCCAGGGTGAGGGATTTGGCTCTGGATCCTGCTGCGCCAACTAGGACTGCACCACCCTTCGGTTGGCCTTGTGTCTCACTCCCCTCACGGTTGCATGCAGCACCTTGTACAGGGACACACTGAGGACCTGTGGGGCTGGAACTTGATTTCCAGCTGCGCCAGAGAGAGTTGCTCCACTGGCTGCAGGACGGACATGTTGAAGAACAGATGTTTCTCCACACAGCCGTGGCAGCTGCCACTTCATCCTGACACCAGTCTACCTGCAGGGGACAGACAAAACAAGACATATTAGCTTTGGACTCTAGAACTAGGACCTAGATTTCAAATGACGGTATTTGGAATGTCACAGTCAACATAGGCCCAAAAAATGTTTTGGCCCAAAAACAATGGGAGTGAATGAACTCCAGATGCAATTGTTTTCAACAACCAAATGGAATCTCTTAAATACCATACATGTTCAAAAATGGATTGTGTATGCCTATGTAGCTCAATAATGACTTGATCTCAAATTGTAATTTTGAGAATATTTAAAATCCAGATATTCCTCTGTCATCCATTGATCTTAAAGGGGCAATCTGCAGTTCAAACAACAACAAAGCGGGGACACCGCCACCTTTTTAAGTAAATAGCTTAAGAATGGGGCTGGGGAAATATAACCATTCTCAAATTTATAAAATGGGCTATGCAAGGACTGACCATCCATGAAATCAAAATGATAGTTTTAAACCACCTTCCAAAAATTACTGGGAGGAGGGTGGGTACAACTCGAGATGCACACCCCTCCCCAGCTTAAAACATATTTTCATATGACCCTCCCCTTTTACTTGAAGAAAAGTTACAATACCCTCCACCTTCATTCAATGAACTCAATCATGATTATGACCAGTCACAGTGAGACAGTAGGCCTACCTCCTTACTATGATCAGGGGGTGAAAAAATATAATCACCTTTATAATACCGCATTGCATCCATCTATCATCGTATTTGTGGGCCCCGGAAAAAAGGCCTTTTCTAAACAGATTTAATCTAATTCTGAAGACATTAGAACAATATATTTTTTAATACCACAGTTTTTCTGAGCTAGTAGTCGGCATGCCAGAACATAATATAATTGTTGAGACTTCTAGCTCACTCAGGAAAAGAAAAAAATAGAAAATAATAATAATATATATATATATATATATATATATATATATATATATATATATATATATATATATATATATATATATATGTATAGATAAAAGAGAAGCAAATGGGGAATGAGTGATTTCTTTAAGTTTCTTAGATGCTCGGATATGTTACGTTAGGTGCGCATGCGCAGTTTCACTAGAGACTTAAATTATGGCACCTGGTCATCATTTCACGACAGACAATCATCAGGAGCACACAGCCCGTTGGTATGTAACTGCGAACTACTCACAGTCTAGTATTAATGTTTAAGTCACTTATATATTTGAGCACTGAACGTTTACCTCACTGTGTCGGTGTTAGTTGGCCGAGAGTAACTTGTGGCTCGCTGGGTGCGGTAGCTCAGCGACCCAGATGCTGTATAGCATTAGGCTAACATTATCAGCCATTTGCGTTGTGCTGATTGTTCAGAGCACTCTGCTGGTTTCTGGTGGCGGTGGTGATAGCGGTGGTTTGGTTCGGTGATCCATGGTGGAGCGCCGCGTTGTGTTGCGTTTGTGCATGGGTGGGTCCTTTGGACACGGCATGTGGTGGCATGGGTTCTGTGTCCTGTGGCAGCATCCGTGGCAACGGCGGAGTCGCTGTGCGCATGCTCCTCTGGCGCTAGGCATTCTGGGTGATGTAGTCAATGCTGGTTTAAGCCTGATTAGCCACATTTTTGATGGTGTTGTAGGCTTATTTGATTTTCATTATTTACATTTATTATATTATTTGAATAATATTTACATTATTATATTTGAATAATATATTGTCATTATTTGTTTGTTGTAATTCAGGTTTATGACCTGTGGTCATATGATTTAAAATAAAATTAAGGACAAAACACGAGTCATGACATTGTGTGCTTCCTGGTGAGCCTTTTCGGAGGGCTAAATAACGAAAAATCCGAACAATAATAGCAGTGCAATTCATAGATCTAAACTGTTTTGAACACTATTTTGAACACATCTGGATAATACTTAATCATTTCAATGACAATTACATAATAATTTATATACAATCACAATGTCTCTAGTAAATGGGTTTTGTAGCCTATGTCTATTGTGTGTTGATTGGGTAAAAACAGGGAGCTTATCCTACTTTTTATTAGTTCAAAACAATCAGCTTGTTTGCAAGTGAGGTTGTGTTTTTCTCTAGCTGGAGGTAAGCAGGAGGTAAGCTTCTCATATGGTGTTGAGTAAAGCTTAACCATGTATTAGATCGTAGGGAGGTAGTTAGTTGTAGTTACCCTAGTTGTAGTTAGGTAGTGTAGTTATTGTAGGTTAGTATTGTTGTTATTGTAGGTTTCCGTAGGTAATTGTAGGTTAGTATCGAAGCACGAGGCTAGCTAGCTAGCGGGTAGCTACTGGTACAATTGACTGTAACGTTTAGCAACGGTGGAGAGCTGTTTCCAATGTTAATGTGCTGCTAGCCAACGTTTAATTTTTGCTGCGTTATGAAAGGAACTAGACACGGACATGAATTATCTGTTTAGTGTGCTAACACACTCTTGGCAGTTTGTTGTAACCAAGTATTGGTGCTAAATTGTGTGTTAATGGATGCTAGCTTGCTAGTTAGCTATGGCGTCATAGCTTGTGGGTAGTTACTGTAGGTTGGCAGTGTCTTCGGCCGTGCCGGCTGTAGCACGAAGCAAGCTAACTAGCCGTTTTTTCGAATAGAGTCAGAGTCAACACAATAGCCATTGTTTGCCGGGTGTAGCACAAAGCTAGCTAGCTAGCCGTTCTTCAAACAAAGTCAACACAGTGGCCATTGCTAGCTACCCAACACGACCAGCTAACTGTACGGAAGTAGCTAAATACAATATACTTGTCCTAGCTAGCCAACGTTTAATCATTGCTGCGTCATGAAAGGAACTTGACACAGACACGAATGATCTGTTTAGTGTGTTATCACACTATTGGTGGTTTGTTGTGACCAAGTGTTGGTGCTAAACTGTGTGTTACTGGATGCTAGCATGCTAGTTAGCTAGTTAACACACTATTGGTGGTTTGTTGTGACCAAGTGTTGGTGCTAAACTGTGTGTTAAACTGTGTGTTATTGGATGCTAGCATGCTAGTTAGCTATGGTGTCATAGTTAGCTAGCTGAATAAAGTGGGTTGAGTCTATTCCTTTAAACATTGAACCGCTGTGGTTCACAACAATTCTGATTTCTAAAGGTGGAAGTTGGGAGAGTTTTTGTTCGGGTGGTTCAGTGAAACAATTTTAGTTTCTGAGGTAGAAGTTTTTGGTGAGGGAGGCCCTGCTCTCTCCTCTCCCAGATGCTTAGCTCATTTCATTCCGATCTCCTCTGCATTTTTGTAGCCATTTGCTACAGCCTGTCAACTATGCCTCTGCCTATCCCTGTTCTCTCCTCTCTGCACAGGCTACACAAACGCCCCACACCGCGCGGCTGCTGCCTCTCTAACCTGGTGGTCCCTGCACGCACCCCACACCTGGAGTTCCAGGTCGCAGGCAGCGTCTGGAACTGCCGTTCTGCTGCCAACAAAGCTGACTTCATCCCAGCCTATGCCAACCTCCAGTCCCTCGACTTCCTGGCGCTGACGGAAACATGGATCACCACTGAAAACACTGCTACTCCTACTGCTCTCTCCTCGTCTGACCATGTGTTCTCGCATACCCCGAGAGCATCTGGTCAGAGGGGTGGTGGTACAGGAATCCTCATCTCTCCCAAGTGGACATTCTCAATTTTTCCCCTAACCCATCTGTCTATCTCCTCATTTGAATTCCATGCTGTCACAGTCACTAGCCCATTTAAGCTTAATATCCTTGTCATCTATCGCCCTCCAGGTTCCCTTGGAGAGTTCATCAATGAGCTTGACGCCTTGATAAGTTCCTTTCCTGAGGATGGCTCACCCCTCACAGTTTTGGGGGATTTCAACCTCCCTATGTCCACATTTGACTCATTTCTCTCTGCCTCCTTCTTTCCACTCCTCTCCTCTTTTGACCTCACCCTCTCACCGTCCCCCCCTACTCACAAGGCAGGCAATACGCTTGACCTCATCTTCACTAGATGCTGCTCCTCTACTAATCTCACTGCAACTCCCCTCCATGTCTCCGACCACTACTTTGTTTCCTTTTCTCTCTCGCTCTCCTCCCACACTACTCACTCTGCCCCTACACAGATGGTAATGCGCCGCCGCAACCTTCGCTCTCTCTCTCCCACTACTCTCTCCTCTTCCATCCTATCATCTCTTCCCTCTGCTCAATCCTTCTCCCTCCAATCTCCTGATTCTGCCTCCTCAACCCTCCTCTCCTCCCTTTCTGCATCCTTTGACTCTCTGTGTCCCCTATCCTCCCGGCCGGCTCGGTCCTCCCCTCCAGCTCCGTGGCTTGATGACTCATTGCGAGCTCACAGAACAGAGCTCCGGGCAGCGGAGCGGAAATGGAAGAAAACTAAACTCCCTGCCGACCTGGCATCTTTTCACTCCCTCCTCTCTACATTTTCTTCATCTGTTTCTGCTGCTAAGGCCACCTTCTACCACTCTAAATTCCAAGCATCTGCCTCTAACCCTAGGAAGCTCTTTGCCACATTTTCCTCCCTCCTGAATCCTCCCCCCCCCCCCCCCCCCCCCTCCTCTCTCTCTGTGGATGACTTCGTCAACCACTTTGAAAAGAAGGTTGACGACATCCGATCCTCGTTTGTTAAGTCTAATGACACTGCTGGTCCTGCTCACACTGCCCTACCCTATGCTTTGACTTCTTTCTCCCCTCTCTCTCCAGATAAAATCCTGCGACTTGTGACTGCAGGCCGCCCAACAACCTGCCCGCTTGACCCCATCCCCTCCTCCCTTCTCCAGACCATCTCCGGTGACCTTCTCCCCTACCTCACCTCGCTGATCAACTCATCCTTGACCGCTGGCCATGTCCCTTCCGTCTTCAAGAGAGCGAGAGTTGCTCCCCTTCTCAAAAAACCAACACTCGACCCCACTGATGTCAACAACTACAGACCAGTATCCCTTCTTTCTTTTCTTTCCAAAACTATTGAGCGTGCCGTCTTTAGCCAACTCTCTTGCTATCTCTCTCAGAATGACCTTCTTGATCCAAACCAATCAGGTTTCAGGACTGGTCATTCAACTGAGACTGCTCTTCTCTGTGTCACGGAGACTCTCCGCACTGGTAAAGCTAACTCTCTCTCCTCTGCTCTTGTCCTTCTAGACCTGTCTGCTGCCTTTGATACTGTGAACCATCAGATCCTCCTCTCCACCCTCTCCGAGCTGGGCATCTCCGGCGCGGCTCACTCCTGGATTGCGTCCTACCTGACCGGTCGCTCCTACCAAGTGGCGTGGCAAGAAGCTGTCTCCGCACCACGTGCTCTCACCACTGGTGTCCCCCAGGGCTCAGTTCTAGGCCCTCTCCTTTTCTCCCTATACACCAAGTCACTTGGCTCTGTCATTTCCTCACATGGTCTCTCCTATCATTGCTACGCTGACGATACACAACTAATCTTCTCCTTTCCCCCTTCTGATAACCAGGTGGCGAATCGCATCTCTGCATGTCTGGCAGACATATCAGTATGGATGACGGATCACCACCTCAAGCTGAACCCTGGCAAGACGGAGCTGCTCTTCCTCCCGGGGAAGGACTGCCCGTTCCATGATCTCGCCATCACGGTTGACAACTCCGCTGTGTCCTCCTCCCAGAGTGCGAAGAGCCTAGGCGTGACCCTGGACAACACCCTGTCGTTCTCCGCCAACATCAAGGCGGTGACCCGCTCCTGCAGGTTCATGCTCTACAACATTCGGAGAGTACGACCCTGCCTTAC
The DNA here is from genome assembly GCF_964263955.1 of Coregonus lavaretus. Lineage (NCBI taxonomy): Eukaryota > Metazoa > Chordata > Actinopteri > Salmoniformes > Salmonidae > Coregonus > Coregonus lavaretus. The sequence continues at coordinate 81,916,581 of NC_139989.1, forward strand.
ACAGGAAGCGGCACAGGTCCTAATCCAGGCACTTGTCATCTCCCGTCTGGACTACTGCAACTCGCTGTTGGCTGGCCTCCCTGCCTGTGCCATTAAACCCCTACAACTCATCCAGAATGCCGCTACCCGTCTGGTGTTCAACCTTCCCAAGTTCTCTCACGTCACCCCCCTCCTCCGCACACTCCACTGGCTTCCAGTTGAAGCTCGCATCCGCTACAAGACCATGGTGCTTGCCTATGGAGCAGTGAGGGGAACGGCACCTCTGTACCTTCAGGCTCTGATCAGTCCCTACACGCAAACGAGGGCATTGCGTTCATCCACCTCTGGCCTGCTGGCTCCCCTTCCTCTGCGGAAGCATAGTTCCCGCTCAGCCCAGTCGAAACTGTTCGCTGCTCTGGCACCCCAATGGTGGAACAAGCTCCCTCACGACGCCAGGACAGCGGAGTCACTCACCACCTTCCGGAGACATTTGAAACCCCACCTCTTTAAGGAATACCTGGGATAGGATAAAGTAATCCTTCTACCCCCCCCCCCCCCCCCCCCCCCCCCCCCCCCCCCCAAATTGTAAAGTGGTTATCCCACTGGCTATAGGGTGAACGCACCAATTTGTGAGTCGCTCTGGCTAAGAGCGTCTGCTAAATGACGTTAATGTGCCCTTGAGCAAGGCACTTAACCCTAATTGCTCCTGTAAGTCGCTCTGGATAAGAGCGTCTGCTAAATGACTAAAATGTAAATGTAAATGTAAATGTAAAGAAAAAATGGCGCTCACAAAAAGACCCAAAAGAAAGGCGGATTTAAAAAAAAAGAAGTTTGAGGGAAGAACGGACAGAGACACATTACCTTTCCACCATAGACAGAGGCCCGACGCAGAACAATTTAAACTTAACTGATGGCTACTCTTCTGTGGCTTAACCCAACAAGAGGAGGTCACATTTTGCAACTCATTTCTAGCAGAAAGCATCGCGGAGGAAAGCGTCGTTATAGATCACTTCATATAATCAGAACCCATTTTAGTTTCTTCAAAACCTTAAGCTAACAAGAGGTATGCTTTTTGACATTTTCTTTATCAAAACGTAGAATATGGCATACCCTCACATAGACCTACCCCCTCATTAGAACCCTGGTTTTAACTTAACACACGAAGCTCACATTTTGGAGCTGCCTTACTCAAGAAAGCAAAAAAGAGACCATGTTTGTATGCGGCTTTTTTAACTCAATGATATTTTATTTTTTTGTACATTGTTTGCAAGGTGATATGTGACACGTATTAATGCCAAAATAACAGGCAAAACAGGCAAAACATGCAACCCAAAAATATGGGGCTCAAAACAGGTGGGGTTCTGCCCCACCTGCCCTGAATGACGGGTCGCCACTGATTGATAGTGTATAATTTAGTCTGTCAAACAGGTAGGCATGCCTCTTATTTCTTAAATAGGAAGAAATAGGCTCCAACACAAAGCCTTCTTCTTGTTAGTTAATTCAAATTAAAATGAAGACTGTTGAAATTAATTACTCAAATTACCTTAATTACAACACCATGTGCTGTCCACCTCCCGATTGATTTTGCCGCTTCACGTTTCAGCACCACAAAGCTGTCATGGAAGTTACATGAATCTGGCTTATTGTGAAGTCAACATTTCTGATAAAAAAGCCTCATCATGGGCAATGAAACATGTTGTTTCTTGGCCTTTGTAGAGGCAAACATCAAAGGTGTGAGTGTTATGAAAATGAGCCCAGAGCAGACAGTGGCAACCCATGTGGGTACTGTGGCGTAGGCTAGTGTATAAGGAGAGTAGCCTACCAAAACCCCTTGATAGGGGAGACGAATGCAAGCAGACGGGGAAAGATGTCTAGGATGGAATAAATTATATAGGAAAACCTGCAAAATGGTGAATGTAAACCAGGGAACAAACGTACCACCCTCCCATGTGCCCACTAAATATCCACACAACCCTCCCCCAAGCAAAACAAAAGTTACACCCTCCTCCCCTATTGGGGGAGTAGCATGGGGGAGTGGGGAGCAGGTAGCTGACTAGTGGTGGCTCCAGGGGGGAGGGGGAGGAGGTAGCTGACTAGTGGTGGTTCCAGGGGGGAAGGGGGGAGCAGTAGCTGACTAGTGGTGGCTCCAGGGGGGAGGGGCAAAAGGTAGCTGACTAGTGGTGGTTCCAGGGGGGAGGGGCAAAAGGTAGCTGACTAGTGGTGGCTCCGGAGGGAGAGGGGAGTAGTAGCTGAGGAGAGGGGAGCAGGTAGCTGACTAGTGGTGGCTCCGGAGGGAGAGGGGAGCAGGTAGCTGACTAGTGGTGGCTCCGGAGGGAGGGGGGAGCAGGTAGCTGAGGAGAGGGGAGCAGGTAGCTGACTAGTGGTGGCTCCGGAGGGGAAGGGGGGAGTAGGTAGCTGACTAGTGGTGGCTCCGGAGGGAGAGGGGAGTAGTAGCTGTCTAGTGTTGGCTCCGGAGGGAGAGGGGAGCAGGTAGCTGAGGAGAGGGGAGCAGGTAGCTGACTAGTGGTGGCTCCAGGGGGGAGAGGGGAGCAGTAGCTGTCTAGTGTTGGCTCCGGAGGGAGAGGGGAGTAGTAGCTGACTAGTGGTGGCTCCGGAGGGAGAGGGGAGTAGTAGCTGACTAGTGGTGGCTCCGGAGGGAGAGGGGAGCAGTAGCTGACTAGTGGTGGCTCCGGAGGGAGAGGGGAGCAGTAGCTGACTAGTGTTGGCTCCGGAGGGAGAGGGGAGCAGTAGCTGACTAGTGTTGGCTCCGGAGGGAGAGGGGAGCAGTAGCTGACTAGTGGTGGCTCCAGGGGGGAGAGGGAGCCACCACTAGTCTACACACAATACCACATAATGCCAAAACGAAAATAGGTTTTTATAAATTTTAGCAAATACTTCCCGAATGCACTGTTTATACAGTACCAGTCAAATGTTTGAGACACCTACTCATTCAAGGGTTTTACTTTATTTTAAATATTTTCTACCGTGTAGAATAATAGTGAAGACATCAAACCTATGAAATAACACATATGGATGTATGTTTTTCCTCATCAATCTACACACAATACCCCATAATGCCAAAGCGAAAATAGATTTGTTTTACATTTTATCAAATTTATAAAAAATTAAGAACTGAAAAACCTTATTTACATAAGTATTCAGACTATTTGCTATGAGACTAGAAAATGTCTGATTTTTTGAGGGAGCGTGGAATTAGCATGCTGACTGCAGAAATGTCCACTAGAGCTGTTGCCAGAGAATTTAATGTTATTTTCTCTACCATAAGCTGCCTCCAACGTCGTTTTAGAGAATTTGGCAATACGTCCAACTGGCCTCACAACTGCAGACCACATTTACCCATGTCAGCCCAGGACCTCCACATCCGGCTTCTTCACCTGCGGGATTGTCTAATGGGGGATAGGGGGAAGGGGGGTGCTGATGAGTATTTCTGTCTGTAATAAACCGCTTTTGTGGAGAAAAACTCATTCTGATTGGCTGTGCCTGGCTCCCCAGTGGGTGGGCCTATGCCCATTCATGTAAAATCCATAGATTAGGGCCTAATGAATTTATTTAAATGGACTTATTTCCTTATATGAACTGCAATTCAGTAAAACCTTTGAAATGGTTGCATGTTGCGTTTTTATATTTGTGTTCAGTATGAATCAATAGTTGTTTAGTAGTCCGAAAATGTCGGAAACATTAACTTGTTTGACCATACTGTAGGTCATAACTGTTTGTTCCATGCAATATGTTTTGTGGACTTCACGGAACAGATGTTGCTCTCTGGGTTTTGTGATGAAACACAGGTATGGTTGAATATATTCTGCCACTGTGTCTTCTTATTGTCTCTGCCTTAGGCCTATATATACTGTATCACGGTGAAAAAAGCAAATGAACTAACAGTTTATAGAGCAAACAACGCAATTATCACAGCACATAGATTGTAATTTGGCAATTGTTTTCCTGGCTTGGCTTCCCCAGTGATTTTACCCACGCGTCGATACTGGATTCTCTGCCCATGCATAGGCAGCCTTCTCTATCTCATTGAGGCCACACATATACTAGGCACAATTGATCTCGCACGCCCATCTAGGAGAGGAGAGGTTTGAAGCAGTGAATCCTGAGAGTGTGTGAATAATGCAACAAATATGTGCTTTTAACACAACAAGTAGGCTAATGCAGAAAGACGACCGTTTCCAAATAATCAGCGAGACAAAAAAATTGTTAGCGCAAAATTGTCTGACTGCCCTCTCCTGCAAAATGCAGACTGCCCTGCAATGATCTCTGTAGGGAACTGGAGGCCTCTACCACAGTGAACACAATTATTCTAGAAATGTCCAATCCTTTCTCACCTATGTAGATCTAAAACTCATCAGTATTGACAATCAGACCTGTGCTTTCATGGATATAAACAATGACTTTGAAATGGCAGATGATAAGTAGGAGTGACACACACACACACTCTCTCTCTCACACACACACACACACACACAGCATTCAAAAGAGAGGCAGTCAGACTTTTGTATCACTATGCTTTCTTTATGGTTATATTGCATTTTACCCAACAAAGCCGGGTAAGTAACGTTAGCAAGCTAAAGTATGGTCACAGCACATGTTTGGTCGGCCGATTGGATGGGTAACGATAACATTTGTGTTTGGCTAGCTAACTAGGCTGTGATTTGTAAATCTAGCTAGCTAACTAGGCTGTGATTTGTAAATCTAGCTAGCTAACTAGGCTGTGATTTGTAAATCTAGCTAGCTAACTAGGCTGTGATTTGTAAATCTAGCTAGCTAACTAGGCTGTGATTTGTAAATCTAGCTAGCTAACTAGGCTGTGATTTGTAAATCTAGCTAGCTAACTAGGCTGTGATTTGTAAATCTAGCTAGCTAACTAGGCTGTGATTTGTAAATCTAGCTAGCTAACTTGCCGTAGCTAGCTAGTGTCCGCCTACTAACTGCCAGCATGTTAAATTTGCAACCAGAGGACAAAAAACTCTAGACCACCGTTACTCCACACACACAAAGCTCTCCCTCGCCCTCCACTTGGCAAATCTGACCATAATTATATCATCCTGATTACTGTTTATAAGCAAAAACTAAAGCAGGAAGCACCAGTGACTCTGTTAATAAGGAAGTGGATAGATCACGCAGATGCGAAGCTACAGGACTGTTTTGCTAGCACAGACTGGAATGTGTTCCGGGATTATTCCGATGGCATTGAGGAGTACACCACATCAGTCACTGGCTTCTTCAATAAGTGAATCGATGATGTCATGCCAACAGCGACCGTACGTACATACACCAACCAGAAGCCATGGATTACAGGCAACATCCGCACTGCGCTGAAGGGTAGAGCTGTCGCTTTCAAGGAGCGGGACACCAACCCGGACACTTATAAGAAATCCCGCTATGTGGCAGGGCTTGCAAACTTTTACAGACTTCAAAGGGAAGCACAGCAGTGAGCTGCCCATTGACACGAGCCTACCAGATGAGCTAAATCACTTCAATGCTCGCTTCAAGGCAAGCAACACTGAAGAATGCATGAGCGCATCAGCTGTTCCGGATGACTATGTGACCACGCTCTCTGTAGCCGATGTGAGTAAGACAAAAAACCAAAAACCAAAAACACCAGACGACAGGTTTGATAGAATGTAGCAAGCTAGCTTTCAATACAACCTGGCTCCTACTCTAAAATGTCTGGCTAAAATCCCAACAAGCTCACATTATCTAGCTAGCTTGTTTCAACTCTGATTTGCAAGCTAACGTTATAGCTAACATTCGATGGCTGACTGGTCTCATAAACATTGTAGTGCAAAAATAAGTGAAGGATCAAACTACAGTGCATTCAGAAAGTATTCAGACCCCTTGACTTTTTCCAAAATAATTTACGTTACAGCCTTATACTAAAATATATATAATTGTTTTTTCCCCTCAATCCCATCAATCTACACACAATACCCCATAATTACAAAGCAAAAACAGGTTTTTAGATTATTTTTCAAACATTTACATAAATATTCAGACCCTTTACTCAGTACTTTGTTGAAGCACTTTTGGCAGCGATTACAGCCTCAAATCTTCTTGAGTATGTCGCTACAAGCTTGCCACACTTGTAGTTAGGGAGTTTCTCTCATTCTTCTCTGCAGATCCTGTCAAGCTCTGTAAGGTTGAATGAGGAGTGTCGCTGCACAGCTATTTTCAGGTCTCTTCAAAGATGCTCGATTGAGCTCAAGTCTGGGCTCTGGCTGGGCCACTTAAGGACATTCAGAGACCTGTCCCGAAGCCACTCCTACGTTGTCTTGGCTTTGTGGTTAGGGTCATTGTCCTGTTGGAAGGTGAACCTTCACCCCAGTCTGAGGTCCTGAGCGCTCTGGAGCAGGTTTTCATCAAGGATCTCTCTGTACTTTGTTCCGTTCATCTTTCCCTTGATCCTGACTAGTCTCCCAGTCCCTGCTGCTGAAAAACATCCCCACAGCATGATGCTGCCACCACCATGCTTCACCGTATGTATGGTGCCAGTTTTCCTCCAGACGGGACGCTTGGCATTCAGGCCAAAGAATTCAACCTTGGTTTCGTCAGACCAGAGAATCTTGGTTCTCATGGCCTGAGTGCTTTAGGTGCCTTTTGGCAAACTCCAAGCCGGCTGTCATGTGCCTTTTTACTGAGGAGTGGCTTCCGTCTGACCACTCTACCATAAAGGCCTGATTGGTGGAGTGCTGCAGAGATGGTTGTCCTTCTGGAAGTTTCTCCCATCTCCACAAAGGAACTCTAGAGCCTTGTCAGAGTGACCATCGGGTTCTTTGTCACCTCCCTGACAAGGCCCTTCTCCCCCGATTGCTCAGTTGGCCTCGGCAGCAAGCTCTAGGAAGAGTCTTGGTTGTTCCAAACTTCTTCCATTTAAGAATGAGACCACTGTGTTCTTGGGGACCTTCAATGCTGCAGACATTTTCTGGTACCCTTCCCCAGATCTGTGCCTTGACACAATGCTGTCTCGGTGCTCTACGGACAATTCCTTCGACCTCATGGCTTAGTTTCTGCTCTGACATGGATTTGCAACTGTGGGACCATATGTAAACAGGTGTGTGCCTTTCCAAATCATGTACAATCAATTGAATTTACCACAGGTGGACACCAATCAAGTTGTAGAAACATCTCAAGTATGATCAATGGAAACAGGATGCAGATGAGCTCAATTTCGAGTCTCATAGCAAAGGGTCTGAATACTAATGTAAATAAGGTATTTCAGTTTTTATTTGTAATCAATTTGCAGAAAAAATGAAATAACTGTTTTCGCTTTGTCATTATGGGGTATTGTGTGTAGACTGACGAGGGAAAAAAAATAATTTATTAAATTTTAGAATAAGGCTGTAAAGTAACAAAATGTGGAAAAGGGGAAGGGATCTGAATACTTTCCAAATGCACTGTATGTTGGTAATTCGTGTCATGTCTGACTACTGCAGTACTGTTTGTCCATCTGCTAACTGACAGCAACAAGCTAAACATTAAAGCATCCAGCAGAAATCATCTTCTCATTAGCTAGCTAACATTAGCAATATTATAGCTATAAAGCATTATTAAAGATACATTTCAACCTTGCTCTGCCGCAACATATCGTGATTACTATATTAACAACATTATGTTTTTGTCATAAATATCTAAATGATCCAAATTACAAGCTAGAACAAGTACATTTTAATTTACTTCCTGTGTATTCGGCTACTCAAGTGGTTCACTATGTTGTTCTGTGTCTGTTGTTCTGTGTCTGTTGCGCTAATTACAAACAAGTGTGAAAATTAGTTATCTTTCACCGTTCTACCTACCAGAGTTTTCCCCTGATGCTGCCAGTGGCTTGCGGCTATCAAGAATGATGCTTACAGTGACCAAAGATTATCAGAGGGATTTTCAGGCTGAAGTGATGGGGAAGTTGTACGGGTTTAATGGCACAGGCAGAACTTGGGACGTTTGAACAGCAGACGGCTGCAACGTTCTGGATGAGTTGTAGGGGTTTAATGGCACAGACAGGGAGCCCAGCCAACAGCGAGTTGCAGTAATACAGACTGGAGATGACAAGTGCCTGGATTAGGACCTGTGCCGCTTCCTGTGTAAGGTAGGGACATACTCTGCGAATGTTGTAGAGCATGAACCTGCAGGATCGGGTCACCGCTTTGATGTTAGCGGAGAACGACAGGGTGTTGTCCAGGGTCACGCCAAGGCTCTTCGCACTCTGGGAGGAGGACACAACGGAGTTGTAAACCGTGATGGCGAGATCATGGAACGGGCAGTCCTTCCCCGGGAGGAAGAGCAGCTCCGTCTTGCCAAGGTTCAGCTTGAGGTGATGATCCGTCATCCATACTGATATGTCTGCCAGACATGCAGAGATGCGATTCGCCACCTGGTTATCAGAAGGGGGAAAGGAGAAGATTAGTTGTGTATCGTCAGTGTAGCAATGATAGGAGAGGCCATGTGAGGATATGACAGAGCCAAGTGACTTGGTGTATAGGGAGAATAGGAGAGGGCCTAGAACTGAGCCCTAAATACATATAAGGTATATACATTACCTTTAAAAAATATATATTTATTACTTTATTACTATCCAACCCCTTCCCTAATTGGAGTAAACTGGTGAACAACAATACTTAGGCCTCTACTTCCAGCTTATACATACTATATACATTTTATGGACACAGTCAATTTTACAATAATTATATTTTGTTTGTTTTCTCTCCTGAACTTCCTCTACCCTCAACCTCTCCGATCATTTTCATGATGTCCATCCGGTTTGCTTCTATATGCCTTATCTTTCTAACTGTGCTCTTTCACAAAAGCTGTCAACCTATAACCAACAGTGCTATGAAAAAGCATTTGCCCCCTTTCTAATTTTCTCTACTTTTGCATATTTGAGATACCAAATGTTATCAGATCTTCAACCAAAACCTAATATTAGATAAAGGGAACATACGTGGACAAATAACACAACAATTACATATTTATTTCATTTATTTCATAAACAAAGTTATGCAACACCCAATGTCCCCCTGTGTGAAAAAGTAATTGCCCCCTTACACTCAATAACTGGTTGTGGCACCTTTAGCTGCAATGACTCCAACCAAATGCTTCCTGTAGTTGTTGATCAGTCTCTCACGTCGCTGTGGAGGAATTTTGGCCCACTCTTCCATGCAGAACTGCTTTAACTCCGTGACGTGTTGGTTTTCAAGCATGAACTGCTCGTTTCAAGTCCTGCCAGATCTCAATTGGGATTAGGTCTGGACTTTGACTAGGCCATTCCAAAACTTCTAATTTGTTGCTTTTTAGCAATTTTCATGTAGACTTGATTGTGTGTTTTGGATCATTGTCTTGCTGCATGACCCAGCTGCGCTTCAGCTTCAGCTCACAGATGGATGGTCTGACATTCTCCTGTATAATTCTCAGATACAGAGCAGAATTCATGGTTCCTTCTATTAAGGCAAGTCGTCCAGGTGCTGAGGCAGCAAAGCATCCCCAAAGCATCACTCCACCACCACCATGCTTGACCTTTGGTATGATGTTCTTACTGTGGAATGCAGAGTTTGGTTTTCGCCACACAGTGTGATGGTTGCCACACACGCTACACAGTTTGCTTTACATTAGTTATCTTGTTGTTATTAGTTGTTGTTAGTTGTTATTAGTCCCATCCTTCAACTCCTTTCAATAACACCCATCTATCTCTTAACACCATCCATATTGGATTTCTATTTGCCATATCTTTTTCAACTGTACTGTGATGTTTTACAAAAGTTCTGAACCCTTCTATTCTCATTGTTTCTACAGATTGTATATTGAAAATAAACATTTTTGGTAAAAGTATTATTATATTATTGATCGATTGACTATGAATTTTCAGATCACCCAGTAGTGCTATCTGCAGGTTTATCTCCAGGTAAATATTGCAATCGTTCAGCCATTCCTGGACCTGTCCAATAACAGGCTACAAATGGACAGTACCTAAACAAATGATGTAATGATTCTGTCTCTTCACAGCAAAAGAAGAAGGGAAGATTGTATCCCCCATATAAATAACATTCTATTGGTAGCAAAAATTTTGTATAATAATTTAAATTGAAAAATTCTACGTTTTGAATCCGGCGTCATTTTGCGTATCAGTTCATAAACACTATGCCATGGAATCGGTACATCAAAAATCTCTTCCCAACTATTTTGCAATCTATATGGGACGGCTGTCAATCCTTTGGTCCTTAAATGAACCTGGTATACTTTTTTATTTATCCCAGTTTTCCTTAACCAATGATGTTCTTTAATGCAAGGCCGACAGACAAGTTCCTTACTTTCTCCCCCTTCCACTTTCCTCTTCCATTTCTACGGTAATGCTGCAATTATTTGGTTGTAATTTTGGGTAGAGCAGACATTTCCATATGTTTTTGTTAGCTGCATGTGCGACATAACTCCACCAGTCCTACCTATGATATCATTTATGAAGATTATACCTTTTTCAAAAAAACTAACAAAAAAAACATGTTTTTTTTTATCAATTAGTATATTTGAGTTTAACCACAATATTTGTTGCATTATTTGTTCTGTCGTTTCTGGAGGATTAAATTGAAATTGCAACCAACTTTCTATGGCTTGTTTTTGAAATAGTGATATTTGGGAGATTATTTCCTTTTCAAATAACTGAAAGTGAGCGGTTGCAATCTGAAAAAAGGGGAAAAGGCCATTCTTGAACATGGGCTGAGACAATCTTACTAATTTGCTAGAGAACCAGTTCTGATTTAAGCATTTTTTTTTTTATGACTGAAGCTTTTAGTGATAAGTCTAATGCTTTAATATTTAATAATTTCTGTCCTCCGAATTCATATTCATTATACAAATGGGCCCTTTTAATTTTGTCTGGCTTGCCGTTCCAAATAAAATGGAATATTTTTTTTCTCATATATTCTAAATAACTGATCGCGAGGCGTAGGTAAGACCATAAGCAAATAGGTAAACTGGGATAATACTAAAGAGTTAATCAGGGTGATTCTTCCACAAATTGACAGGTAGGAATTGACTGTTACTGTAGACTTTCAGTCATTGCACTAGTGCTACTTGGCAATTGTGCTAACGCCATTCGGCAACTTCCTTCAAACTGAACACAGAGACATAAACATTTTATTTAAGAGTTCATCTAACTCTGGGGAAGTAAATATCCCTTAAAGGAAAGGTTCAACCATTTTGAATATTTTTGTTTTTGTGCATCTCTGAGTGATGTTCTATTGATTCCCTTGGTCATTTCATGTTTTCATGTGTTTCTGAAATATTGGCGTTCAATCAGGCAGAAATCTGTCCGGTATGACGTAGCACTGTGATAAAGTCGATCTCACTACACTGGAAGTTAATAGGAATACTACTTTAAGATCGCGACAATGTCTATCATACATATCAGATTTCAATATTGGCTGATGTCATAACTCGGGAGGATGTCTTCTCTCGAATGAGCCATTGATCATATTTTAGTGATATTCCTACCTCGAGAAATGTGTAAATTAACGGAGGGTCTAGCACATTTTTCCTATCAGTCTACCTCTTTAGTCCAGGGTGCATTGCATGGTGCAGTTGCCAGAGATGTTATAGAAAGGAGATAGGAATCCAATGAATGATGGAACGTACAACGCCCCACCCAGCCGACTATCAACCAATCGCGTTCACATTGTCTTGCTGCGTCATGCGGTTGCTGAGCTAATCGTCACTTAACCCCTTCTCTGTATGTCGAGAAATGTGCCTATTCTCCTCAAAACAGTGGCGGTTCTAGACACATTTTACTAGGGGGGCCAAGGAGGGGCCAGTGTTTAATCAGGGGGGCACACATAAAAAAAACTGGCAACACATGATATTCAAAGATTATAAACTTTATTTTACTTTAAAATCATATGACATTTATTATAACACGTATTTTGTACAAGAGTGCAGATGCAAGAGAGATAGTGCCATAAAAATGAAAAAAAAAAAAAAAAAAAAAGTACAGGGTACAAATACAGGGTTCATATTCAATGTGAACAAAACTCCAGGATACAACAAAGGGTACAACAATGTGCCATTTCCTATTTATGGAAGCCCCACTACTGTGGACAGTTGATTCCACATTTTGTTTTAAGAAAGAAAACTTTCTGAGTGATTTATAAACAAAACACACTACCCTGTATCCATTTAGGTAAAATAAACCAAATCAGAAAAGAAATTCAATTCAAAGAGGCTTTACTAGCATGACCATATTGACATACAGTATTGCTAAAGCACATAAACAGGGAAACGTGTTACACATTAACATCCAGTAGTCCAATAGGATGCAGACAATAAACATTAAGTTAACATTCGTTTAAAAGCAACAATCATGTCAACACAATGTAGCAATATGAACAACACTGATGGATATCAGCAACAACATGAAAACAAGAATATTACAGGTGTCTGTGTGTGTGTGTGTGTGTGTGTGTGTGTGTGTCTCTGTCTTTGTGTACTTCACTGTCAGTTGATGAGCAGGTGTACAAAAAAAGGCCTTACAACATATATGGGCAAGTCCATTTAGGACAGCACATTTCCACCATAGTTCACATTAGGAAAAAATGACAGCATGAATGCTCACTAAACAAACATATACTACATATACCTTTTTATACAATTTTTTTTTCAGTAATTTTTTAAGAGTGAAAGGGAAGTAAGCAATCGCTCATCATAGGATCATACATATTTCAGTTACAATATTAGTTACAATATTAGTGTTAGTTAGATCATCATGTCAAAGCTGGACCTGCAAAGTCTGAACGACACAAGTGTGCAATGATTGGAGTGATTTTGTTTCTTTTTTTTCTTGCTTTGCTTGTTTTCAAAAGGAAAAATCATAGTTGGTAAAAAATAAAATAAACTTTTGTTGAAAGGTATCACACTGTATAATTTACAAATATCTAAAGAGGTTTAGTGGATGCCATAAAACATCTGTGGAGCTTGAAGATTTGTAGTACATAGATGTTAGAGAGAGAGAGAGAGAGAGAGAGAGAGAGAGAGAGAGAGAGAGAGAGAGAGAGAGAGAGAGAGAGAGAGAGAGAGAGAGAGAGAGAGAGAGAGAGAGAGAGAGAGAGAGAGAGAGAGAGAGAGAGACAGAGACAGAGACAGAGACAGAGACAGAGACAGAGACAGAGACAGAGACAGAGAGAGAGGTGTTTCCTTAGAGCAGTACATGCAGCAATCACTTAATGGAGTGATGTCATAATGGGCCACAAAACTTTGGGGATGTGGATGGAAAGTTACAGGCAGGAGAGGGGAACCAACAGAAGCAGGTCTTGAGACATGAGTTTGCCCCTTTTTGAAAACCTCTTGAGAGAGGATTGGTGGGATATATACATACATACAAACATACATACACTCTAGTAGTGTGTGGAACTACTGGTACTGTGAGGAAAAAAAGATAGATGATGTAAAATGAAAAATAAAACAAGCTTCAGCTTCTTAAGACACGGTGGGTTCATCTAAGTAGACACATGTAACTTCATGTGGACACCAGACTGTCTTTGTCTACACATCTAACTTCATATGGACCCCAGACCGTCTCTGTTTACACATGTAACTTCATATGGACACCAGACTCTTTGTCTACACACGTAACTTCATGTGGACACCAGACTAACTCCATTCATTTTACCGGTGGTATTGAGAACAGATAAACCCACCGTGTCTTAAGAAGCTCAAGCTTGTTGTTTTATTGTTCATTATATCTCTTTTTCCTCACAGCGGCACTCATACGCTACTAGCGTATATATCATATAGATACACTACAGCAACAGGATACGGCGGTTGTGCTGTCTGGCAAAACGGTCCACAAATACATCAAGATCCAGAGACTTGGCCCTTCTGGACTCTATGCTCAGGACACCAAGATCACTGAGTCTCTCATCACTAGTGGTGGACCGCAGGAAGGTTTTTATCAGTTTCAGTGTGGAGATGGCAGGATACAGTTTTTGGGTGCGCCACTCTAATTTACCCGTGTAGAACGTTGCCGTGTAGAGCGTTGCATTAGTTCCGCTTTTGGCGCTCGCGTGTAAAATAGTTATAAATTCATAATTTTTTATTTGGTCAGCACGGGGGGGCCACAGGGGTGGCCAGGGACATTTCCAGGGAGGCACGGGCCTCCCCCGGCCTCCGTGTAAAACCGCCACTGCTCTTAGCTAGCTCGACTATGCACTTGCCTCTGCTATCAATACACTGTGCTAACATTAGCCTAGACTGTACCACAGAAAATAACAGTTTAAAACAGTTGTAAAAACCCACTTCTTCCAGACAGAATAGTTCCTGTAGATTCAGACTTACTCATCACCAATCTTTTGTTATGTCTCGTGAGTTTCATAACCACGTCTGTATAACAATTCAATAATGATGAGACAGGAGACAGGAATCAGATCAACCATTTATCTGGAACGTGATCATCTCAACACATACAAACCCCCATGATACTCTGCAGCACAACCCCAATATACAACAAATACATAAGTAAATGGACACAAAACAAAACTCAGAGGAATTTAAATGTTCAGTTGTAGAAAGTAGGGCCATGGGATAGGGTCAGAAAGGTCAGTATGTTTGATAACTGGTTACAGAGGTGACATAACAAGCATAAGGTCCATTATAACACAGTGAAGTAGAGGTGGGAGCTAAAAGCAGACATGGACAGTGAGACGGTGTGAGGAGGTCAGGGGTGAAACACTAGATCAGGACAGGTAGAAATGGCAGGGCTGGAAATAGACACAGAGACACATTCTGATCATGCCTCAGACCTGACCTGAGACACCCAAACAGAAGATGCCATAGCAAAGTCCTGTCCAGTAGGCTATATGGGATTTCCTTTCATCAAAATCCAACACAAGGAAATGTGTCCAGTGTGTGTGTGTGTGTGTCCAGTATGTGTGTGTGTGTCCAGTGTGTGTGTGTGTGTGTGTCTAGTGTGTGTGTGTGTGTTCAGTGTGTGTGTCCAGTGTGTGTGTGTGTGTGTGTGTGTGTGTTTGTCCTGCGTGTGTGTGTCCAGTGTGTGTGTGTCCAGTGTGTGTGTGTGTGTCCAGTGTGAGTGTATCTAGTGTGTGTGTGTCCAGTGTGTGTGTTTGTCCAGTGTATGTTTGTCCTGTGTGTGTGTGTTTGTGTGTGTGTGTGTGTGTCCAGTGTGTGTGTTCAGTGTGTGTGTGTGTAAAGTGTGTGTCTAGTGTATGTGTGTGTGTGTCCAGTATATGTGTGTGTGTGTGTCCAGTGTGTGTGTTTGTCCAGTGTGTGTGTGTGTGTGTGTGTGTGTGTATGTGTGTGTGTGTGTTTGTGTGTGTGTGTGTTTGTCTAGTGTGTGTGTGTGTGTGTGTCCAGTGTGTGTCCAGTGTGTGTGTGTGTGTGTGTGTGTGTGTGTGTGTGTGTGTGTGTGTGTGTGTGTCTAGTGTGTGTGTCCAGTGTATGTGTGTGTGTGTGTCCAGTGTGTGTGTGTGTCCAGTGTGTGTCCAGTGTGTGTGTGTCCAGTGTGTGTGTCCATTGTGTGTGTGTGTCCAGTGTGTGTGTGTTTGTGTGTGTGTGTGTGTGTGTGTGTCCAGTGTATGTGTGTGTGTGTGTGTGTGTCCAGTGTGAGTGTGTCCAGTGTGTGTGTTTGTCCAGTGTGTGTGTTTGTCCAGTGTGTGTGTGTGTTTGTCCAGTGTGTGTGTGTGTGTGTGTGTGTCCAGTGTGTGTGTGTGTCCAGTGTGTGTGTGTGTCCAGTCTGTGTGTGTGTCCAATGTGTGTGTGTCCAGTGTTTGTGTGTGTGTGTGTGTCCAATGTGTGTGTGTCCAGTGTGTGTGTGTGTCCAATGTGTGTGTGTCCAGTGTGTGTGTATCCAGTGTGTGTGTTTGTCCAGTGTGAATGTGTCTAGTGTGTGTGTGTCCAGTGTGTGTGTGTTTGTGTGTGTGTGTGTGTCCAGTGTGTGTGTTCAGTGTGTGTGTGTGTCCAGTGTGTGTGTTAGTCCAGTGTGTGTGTGTTTGTGTGTGTCCAGTGTGTGTGTGTGTGTGTGTGTGTCCAGTGTGTGTGTGTGTCCAGTGTGTGTGTGTGTCCAGTGTGTGTGTCTAGTGTGTGTGTGTGTGTCCAGTGTGTGTGTGTGTGTATTTGTACAGTGTGTGTGTGTCCAGTGTGTGTGTGTGTGTGTGTGTGTGTGTGTGTGTGTGTCTAGTGTGTGAGTGAGTCCAGTGTATATGTGTGCGTGTGTGTCCCCGGTGTGTGTGTGTGTCCAGTGTATATGTGTATGTGTTTGTGTCCCGGTGTGTGTGTGTGTGTGTGTCCAGTATGTGTGTGTGTCCAGTGTGTGTGTGTGTCTAGTGTGTGTGTGTGTGTGTCCAGTGTGTGTGTGTGTGTGTGTATTTGTACAGTGTGTGTGTGTGTCCAGTGTGTGTGTCCAGTGTGTGTGTGTTTGTGTACAGTGTGTGTGTGTCCAGTGTATGTGTGTGTGTATGTCCAGTGTGACTGTGTCCAGTGTGTGTGTTTGTCCAGTGTGTCCATTGTGTGTGTGTGTGTGTGTGTGTGTGTGTGTTTGTGTGTGTGTGTTTTTGTGTTTGTGTTTGTGTGTGTCCAGTGTGTGTATGTGTTTGCGTGTGTACAGTGTGTGTGTGTCCAGTGTGTGTTTGGTCAGTGTGTGTGTTTGTCTAGTGTGTGTATGTGTGTCCAGTGTATTTGTGTGTGTGTGTGTCCAGTGTGTGTGTGTCCAATGTGTGTGTGTGTGTCCAGTGTGTGTGTGTCCAGTGTGTGTGTGTCCAGTGTGTGTGTGTCCAGTGTGTGTTTTTCCAGTGTGTGTGTGTGTTTGTGTGTCCAGTGTGTGTGTGTGTGTCCAATGTGTGTGTGTGTCCAGTGTGTGTGTGTGTCCAGTGTGTTAGTGTGTCCAGTGTGTGTGTTCAGTGTGTGTGTTTGTCCAGTGTGTGTGTGTGTGTGTGTGTGTGTGTGTTTGTGTCCAGTATACATGTGTGTGTGTGTTTGTGTGTGTGTGTTTGTGTGTGTCCAGTGTGTGTGTGTGTGTATGTACAGTATGTGTGTGTTTAATGTGTTTGTGTGTGTGTTGTGTTTGACACAGGTGTCCGGTGTTTGTGTGTGTCCAGTGTG
>NC_139989.1:81938671-81978671 GCF_964263955.1 Coregonus lavaretus
GTGTGTGTTTATGTTTGTCCAGTGTGTGTGTGTGTCTAGTGTGTGTGCGTGTGTGTGTGTGTGCGTCCTTTGTGTGTGTGTGTGTCCTTTTTGTATATATGTGTGTGTGTCCAGTGTGTGTGTGTATGTCAAGTGTGTGTTTGTGTGTCCAGTGTGTGTGTGTGTGTGTCCAGTGTGTGTGTGTGTTTGTCCAGTGTGTGTGTGTCCAGTGTGTGTGTGTCCAGTGTGTGTGTGTGTTTGTCCAGTGTGTGTATGTATGTCCATTGTGTGTGTATGTCTAGTGTGTGTGTGTGTATGTGTGTGTGTCTAGTGTATGTGTGTGTCTAGTGTGTGTGTGTGTGTGTCCACTGTTTGTGTGTGTCCAGTGAGTGTGTGTGTGTGTCCAGTGTGTGTGTGTGTGTCCAGTGTGTGTGTGTCCAGTGTGTGTGTGTGTGTGTGTGTGTGTGTGTGTGTGTGTGTGTGTGTCCAGTGTTTGTGTGTGTGTCTGTCCAGTGTGTGTGTGTATGTGTCCAGTGTGTGTGTGTGTGTGTGTGTAAGTGTTTGTCCAGTGTGTGTGTGTTTGTCCAGTGTGTGTGTGTGTCCATTGTGTGTGTGTGTGTGTGTCCAGTGTGTGTGTGTGTGCGTGTGTGTGTTTGTCCAGTGTGTGTGTGTGTCCAGTGTGTGTGTGTGTCCAGTGTGTGTGTGTGTGTGTGTCCAGTGTGTGTGCGTGTGTTTGTCCAGTGTGTGTGTGTGTGTCCATTGTGTGTGTGTGTGTCCAGTGTGTGTGTGTGTGTGTGTGTGTGTCTAGTGTATGTGTGTGTGTCTAGTGTGTGTGTTTGTGTCTGTCCAGTGTGTGTCCAGTGTTTGTGTTTGTGTGTCCAGTGTGTGTGTGTGTTTGTGTGTGTGTGTGTGTGTGTGTGTGTCCAGTGTGAGTAAGTCTGTGTGTTTGTGTGTGTCCAGTGTGTGTCTAGTGTGTGTGTGTTTGTGTCCAGTGTGTGTTTGTGTGTTTGTGTGTGTCCAGTGTGTGTATGTGTGTGTCCAGTGTGTGTGTGTGTTTATGTTTGTCCAGTGTGTGTGTGTGTGTAGTGTGTGTGCGTGTGTGTGTGTGTGCGTCCTTTGTGTGTGTGTGTGTCCTTTTTGTATATATGTGTGTGTGTCCAGTGTGTGTGTGTGTCCAGTGTGTGTACTATACACATGCACACACACACACACACACACACTGGACACACACACACACACCCTGGCCACACACACACTGGACACACACACACACACACACACACACACACACACTAGACACACACTGGACACCCACACACACTGGACACACACACACACACACCGGACACACACACACACACACACACACACACACACACACACACACACACACACACACACACACACACACACACACACCGGACACACACACACACACACACACACACACACACACACACACACACACACAGTCGTTATATAACTTAGTCCAAGTGGTGGTCAGAATGTTTGTCTTAACTAGCCTGATAACTCCAACATGTCTGATATGAACATTGACATAAACCCTCTACATACTTGAGTTTCTCCAGTCTGCAGTGTGGATCCTCCAGTCCAGCAGAGAGCAGTCTGACTCCTGCGTCTCCTGGGTGATTGTTACTCAGGTCCAGCTCTCTCAGGTGTGAGGGGTTTGACTTCAGAGCTGAGACCAGAGAAGCACAGCCTTCCTCTGTGACTAGACAGCGCGACAGCCTGCAAAGACTCAAATCATATTAAAACCACACTGCTGTTCTTTGGTGGTCAAAATAGTGGCAGTATATTTTTTCAACATATTCAGATATATCAGTGTCCTGAAACTTGCCATATCTATTCATAAATTAATGAATCATTATTAGAAATGACAAATTATCAAAGTATTACTTGTAGATAGAAAAATGCATATTACAAATATTTGAGTAGACTGACCAGAGCAGTTTAAAAAGCAGTATCAGTCAAAAGACAGACAGTGAGGTATCAGATTTAGATTGTATTGAGTATACAGTCCACACCATATATATTTTGACATTGAAGATAACATTTTAAATGTGGCTCTATACTCCAGCATTTTGGATTTGAGATCAAATGTTTCATATGAGGTGACAGTATATAATGTCACCTTTTATTTGAGGGTATGTGTGTGTGTCTAGTGTGTGTGTTTGTGTCTGTCCAGTGTGTGTCCAGTGTTTGTGTTTGTGTGTCCAGTGTGTGTGTGTGTTTGTGTGTGTGTGTGTGTGTGTGTGTGTCCAGTGTGAGTAAGTCTGTGTGTTTGTGTGTGTCCAGTGTGTGTCTAGTGTGTGTGTGTTTGTGTCCAGTGTGTGTTTGTGTGTTTGTGTGTGTCCAGTGTGTGTGTGTGTGTGTGTCCAGTGTGTGTGTGTGTTTATGTTTGTCCAGTGTGTGTGTGTGTCTAGTGTGTGTGCGTGTGTGTGTGTGTGCGTCCTTTGTGTGTGTGTGTGTCCTTTTTGTATATATGTGTGTGTGTCCAGTGTGTGTGTGTATGTCAAGTGTGTGTTTGTGTGTCCAGTGTGTGTGTGTGTGTGTCCAGTGTGTGTGTGTGTTTGTCCAGTGTGTGTGTGTCCAGTGTGTGTGTGTCCAGTGTGTGTGTGTGTTTGTCCAGTGTGTGTATGTATGTCCATTGTGTGTGTATGTCTAGTGTGTGTGTGTGTGTGTGTGTGTGTGTGTGTCTAGTGTATGTGTGTGTCTAGTGTGTGTGTGTGTGTGTGTGTCCAGTGTTTGTGTGTGTCCAGTGAGTGTGTGTGTGTGTGTGTCCAGTGTGTGTGTGTGTGTCCAGTGTGTGTGTGTCCAGTGTGTGTGTGTGTGTGTGTGTGTGTGTGTGTGTGTGTGTGTGTGTGTGTCCAGTGTTTGTGTGTGTGTCTGTCCAGTGTGTGTGTGTATGTGTCCAGTGTGTGTGTGTGTGTGTGTAAGTGTTTGTCCAGTGTGTGTGTGTTTGTCCAGTGTGTGTGTGTGTCCATTGTGTGTGTGTGTGTGTGTCCAGTGTGTGTGTGTGTGCGTGTGTGTGTTTGTCCAGTGTGTGTGTGTGTCCAGTGTGTGTGTGTGTCCAGTGTGTGTGTGTGTGTGTGTCCAGTGTGTGTGCGTGTGTTTGTCCAGTGTGTGTGTGTGTGTCCATTGTGTGTGTGTGTGTCCAGTGTGTGTGTGTGTGTGTGTGTGTGTGTCTAGTGTATGTGTGTGTGTCTAGTGTGTGTGTTTGTGTCTGTCCAGTGTGTGTCCAGTGTTTGTGTTTGTGTGTCCAGTGTGTGTGTGTGTTTGTGTGTGTGTGTGTGTGTGTGTGTGTCCAGTGTGAGTAAGTCTGTGTGTTTGTGTGTGTCCAGTGTGTGTCTAGTGTGTGTGTGTTTGTGTCCAGTGTGTGTTTGTGTGTTTGTGTGTGTCCAGTGTGTGTATGTGTGTGTCCAGTGTGTGTGTGTGTTTATGTTTGTCCAGTGTGTGTGTGTGTCTAGTGTGTGTGCGTGTGTGTGTGTGTGCGTCCTTTGTGTGTGTGTGTGTCCTTTTTGTATATATGTGTGTGTGTCCAGTGTGTGTGTGTGTCCAGTGTGTGTACTATACACATGCACACACACACACACACACACACTGGACACACACACACACACCCTGGCCACACACACACTGGACACACACACACACACACACACACTAGACACACACTGGACACCCACACACACTGGACACACACACACACACACCGGACACACACACACACACACACACACACACACACACACACACACACACACACACACACACCGGACACACACACACACACACACACACACACACACACAGTCGTTATATAACTTAGTCCAAGTGGTGGTCAGAATGTTTGTCTTAACTAGCCTGATAACTCCAACATGTCTGATATGAACATTGACATAAACCCTCTACATACTTGAGTTTATCCAGTCTGCAGTGTGGATCCTCCAGTCCAGCAGAGAGCAGTCTGACTCCTGAGTCTCCTGGGTGATTGTTACTCAGGTCCAGCTCTCTCAGGTGTGAGGGGTTTGACTTCAGAGCTGAGACCAGAGAAGCACAGCCTTCCTCTGTGACTAGACAGCTTGACAGCCTGCAAAGACTCAAATCATATTAAAACCACACTGCTGTTCTTTGGTGGTCAAAATAGTGGCAGTATATTTTTTCAACATATTCAGATATATCAGTGTCCTGAAACTTGCCATATCTATTCATAAATTAATGAATCATTATTAGAAATGACAAATTATCAAAGTATTACTTGTAGATAGAAAAATGCATATTACAAATATTTGAGTAGACTGACCAGAGCAGTTTAAAAAGCAGTATCAGTCAAAAGACAGACAGTGAGGTATCAGATTTAGATTGTATTGAGTATACAGTCCACACCATATATATTTTGACATTGAAGATAACATTTTAAATGTGGCTCTATACTCCAGCATTTTGGATTTGAGATCAAGCGTTTCATATGAGGTGACAGTATATAATGTCACCTTTTATTTGAGGGTATTTTAATACATATCTGTTTCACCATTTAGAAATGAAAGCACTTTATGTATATAGTCCCCCTATTTGACGAAGTCATAAGTATTCTAACTAATTCACTTATAGTGTATTAAAGTAGTCAAAAGTTGAGTATTTGGTCCCAAACTCGTTGGTTGCATTTGCAGTTTGTTTTGGTTGTGTTTTGGGATATGTTTTGTCCAATAGTAACTGAATGGTGGATGATGACTGGAGTAATTTTCTGTCTAAGTGAGTAGATAACATGTTTCTAAACACTACTAAATTAATCCTGATGATGCTATGATTAAGAAAAATCATGAATGAATCATGAATAATAATGAGTGAGAAAGTTACAGAGGCTATAACAAAACATGCTAACCTCTCACCATTAACATCAAATAAAAGGTGACATTCTGTACTGTCGCCTAATATGAAACATTCTATCTCAAATCCAAAATGATGGAGCATAGCACCAAATGTAAAACTGTAATCTTCACTGTCCAAACACATATGGTGTGGACTATGTGTGCCTGGTAAACACATGTGGATCTGGTGAACAGTTATCACTTGTTGACCAACTACAGGAATACTGACCTCAGAGTCTCCAGTTTACAGTGGGGATTCCCCAGTCCAGCAGAGAGCAGCTTCACTCCTGAATCCTTCAGGTCATTGTTACTCAGATCCAGCTCTCTCAGGTGTGAGGGGTTTGACTTCAGAGCTGAGACCAGAGAAGCACAGCCTTCCTCTGTGACTAGACAGCCTGACAGCCTGCAAAGAGTCAAATCATATTAAAATCACACTGCTATTCTTTGGTGGTTAAAATAGTGGCAGTATATTTTTTCTACATATTCAGATATATCACTGTCCTGAAACCTGCCATATATATTCATAAATTAATGTATCATTATTAGAAATGACAAATTATCAAAGTTTTGCTTGTAGAGAGACAAATATAAAAGTACAAATACAGTGGTGTGAAAAAGTGTTTGCCCCCTTCCTGATTTGTTATTTGTTTGCATGTTTGTCACACTTAAATGTTTCAGATCATCAAACAAATTTAAATATTAGTCAAAGATAAAATGCAGTTTTGAAATGAAGGTTGTTATTATTAAGGGAAAACAAAATCCAAACCTACATGGCCCTGTGTGAAAAAGTGATTGCACCCCCCCTGTTATAACACAACTCAACTGTGGTTTATCACACCTGAGTTCAATTCCTCTAGCCACACCCAGGCCTGATTACTGCCACACCTGTTCTCAATCAAGGAATCACTTAAATAGGACCTGCCTTACAAAGTGAAGTAGACCAAAAGATCCTCAAAAGCTAGACATCATGCCGAGATCCAAAGAAATTCAGGAACAAATGAGAAAGAAAGTAATTGAGATCCATCAGTCTGGAAAAGGTTATAAAGCCATTTCTAAAGCTTTGGGACTCCAGCGAACCACAGTGAGAGCCATTATCCACAAATGGCGAGAACATGGAACAGTGGTGAACCTTCCCAGGAGTGACCGGCCGACCAAAATGACCCCAAGAGCGTAGCGACGACTCATCCAAGAGGTCACAAAAGACCCCACAACAACATCCAAAGAGCTGCAGGCCTCACTTACTCAGTTAAAGTCAATGTTCATGACTCCACCATAAGAAAGAGACTGGGCAGAAATGGCCTGCATGGCAGAGTTCCAAGACGAAAACCACTGCTGAGCAAAAAAACCATTAAGGCTCGTCTCGTTTTTGCCAGAAAACATCTTGATGATCCCCAAGACCTTTGGGAAAATACTCTGTGGACTGACGAGACACAAGTTGAACTTTTTGGAAGGTGTGTGTCCCATTACATCTGCCGTAAAAGTAACATCGCATTTCAGAAAAAGAACATCATACCAACAGTAAAATATGGTGGTGGTAGTGTGATGGTCTGGGCCTGTTTTGCTGCTTCAGGACCTGGAAGACTTGCTGTGATAAATGGAACCATGAATTCTGCTATCTACCAAAAAATCCTGAAGGAGAATGTCCGGCCATCTGTTCGAGCCCTCAAGCTGAAGCGAACTTGGATTCTGCAGCAGGACAATGATCCAAAACACACCAGCAAGTTCACCTCTGAATGGCTGAAGAAAAACAAAATGAAGACTTTGGAGTGGCCTAGTCAAAGTCCTGACCTGAATCCTATTGAGATGCTGTGGCATGACCTTAAAAAGGCAGTTCATGCTCTCAAACCCTCCAATGTGGCTGAATAACAACAATTCTGCAAAGATGAGTGGGCCAAAATTCCTCCACAGCGCTGTAAAAACATCATGGGAATTCAAATGTTTGATTGCAGTTGTTGCTGCTAAGGGTGGCCCAACCAGTTATTAGGTTGTAGGGGGCAATCACTTTTTCACACAGGGCCTGGTGGGTTTGGATTTTGTTTTCCCTTAATAATAACAACCTTCATTTCAAGACTGCATTTTGTGTTTACTTGTGTTATCTTTGACTAATTTTAAATTTGTTTGATGATCTGAAACATTTAAGTGTGACAAACATGCAAACAAATAAGAAATCAGAAAGGGGGCGAACACTTTTTCACACCACTGTAAAACTGTAAGCTTCACTGTCCAAACACATATGGTGTGGACTATGTGTGCCTGGTAAACACATGTGGATCTGGTGAACAGTTATCACTTGTTGACCAACTACAGGAATACTGACCTCAGAGTCTCCAGTTTACAGTGGGGATTCCCCAGTCCAGCAGAGAGCAGCTTCACTCCTGAATCCTTCAGGTCATTGTTACTCAGATCCAGCTCTCTCAGGTGTGAGGGGTTTGACTTCAGAGCTGAGACCAGAGAAGCACAGCCTTCCTCTGTGACTAGACAGCCTGACAGCCTGCAAAGAGTCAAATCATATTAAAATCACACTGCTATTCTTTGGTGGTTAAAATAGTGGCAGTATATTTTTTCTACATATTCAGATATATCACTGTCCTGAAACCTGCCATATATATTCATAAAGTAATGTATCATTATTAGAAATGACAAATTATCAAAGTATTGCTTAAAGAGAGAAAAATATAAAGTACAAATATTTGAGTAGACTGACCAGAGCAGTTTAAAAAGCAGTATCAGGCAAAAGACAGACAGTGAGGTATCAGATTTAGATTGTATTGAGTATACAGTCCACACCATATCTAGTTTGACAGTGAAACTGACATTTTAAATGTGGCTCTATACTCCAGCATTTTGGATTTCAGATCAAATGTTTCATATGAGGTGACAGTATATAATGTCACCTTTTATTTGAGGGTATTTTCATACATATCTGTTTCACCGTTTAGAAATGAAAGCACTTTATGTATCTAGTCACCCCATTTGAAGAAGTCATAAGTATTCTAACTAATTCACTTAAAGTGTATTAAAGTAGTCAAAAGTTGAGTATTTGGTCCCAAACTCATTGGTTGCATTTGCAGTTTGTTTTGGTTGTGTTTTGGGTTATGTTTTGCCCAATAGTAACTGAATGGTGGATGATGACTGGAGTAATTTTCTGTCTAAGTGAGTAGATAACATGTTTCTAAACATTACTAAATTAATCCTGATGATGCCATGATTAAGAAAAATAATGAATGAATCATGAATAATAATGAGTGAGAGAGTTACAGAGGCTACAACAAAACATGCTAACCTCTCACCATTACCAATAACAGAGGGGGTATGATCCTTGTTCCTCTGTAACTTTCTCATTCATCATCATTCATGATTCATTCATGATTATTCATAATCATGGTAGCATCCACATGAATGTAGAAGTGTTCAGAAACATCTTCTATTCTTACTGACAATACAAGTGAAGTGACTCCAAAATGACAGGACATTATCCACCATTCAGTTTCTATTGGGAAAAACATCATCCAAAACACAACCAAGACAAACTGCAAATGCTTTCAACAAGTTTGTAGAATCACAAGCTTGATGTAATCACTGCAGGTAAGGAATATGGGACCAAATACTAAACTTATGACTACTTTAAAACAATATAAGTGAATATGTCCAAATAATTACGACATATACAAATGGGAGTACTAGATACATAAAGTGCTATCATTTCTAAACAGTAACACAGATATGTATGAAAATATCCTCAAATAAAAGGTGACATTATATACTGTCGCCTAATATGAAACATTATATCTCAAATCCAAAATGATGGAGTATAGCACCAAATGTAAAACTGTAAGCTTCAATGTCCAAACACATATGGTGTGGACTATGTGTGCCTGGTAAACACATGTGGATCTGGTGAACAGTTATCACTTGTTGACCAACTACAGGAATACTGACCTCAGAGTCTCCAGTTTACAGTGGGGATTCCCCAGTCCAGCAGAGAGCAGCTTCACTCCTGAATCCTTCAGGTCATTGTTACTCAGATCCAGCTCTCTCAGGTGTGAGGGGTTTGACTTCAGAGCTGAGACCAGAGAAGCACAGCCTTCCTCTGTGACTAGACAGCCTGACAGCCTGCAAAGAGTCAAATGATATTAAAACCACACTGCTATTCTTTGGTGGTGAAAATAGTGGCAGTATATTTTTTCAACATATTCAGATATATCAGTGTCCTGAAACCTGCCATATCTATTAATAAATTAATGAATGTTTCATTATTAGAAATGATCATATATTGATTGTAGAGAGAAACATGTATAGTACAAATATTTGAGTAGACTGACCAGAGCAGTTTAAAAAGCAGTATCAGTCAAAAGACAGACAGTGAGGTATCAGATTTAGATTGTATTGAGTATACAGTCCACACTATATCTATTTTGACAGTGAAGCTAACATTTTAAATGTGGCTTTATACTCCAACATTTTGGATTTCAGATCAAATGTTTCATTTGAGGTGACAGTATATAATGTCACCTTTTATTTTAGGGTATTTTCATACATATCTGTTTCACCATTTAGAAATGAATCACTTTATGTATCTAGTCCCCCTATTTGAAGAAGTCATAAGTATTCTGACCAATTCACTTATAGTGTATTAAAGTAGTCAAAAGTTGAGTATTTGGTCCCAAACTCGTTGGTTGCATTTGCAGTTTGTTTTGGTTGTGTTTTGGGTTATGTTTTGCCCGATAGTAACTGAATGGTGGATGATGACTGGATTAATCTTCTGTCAAAGTGAGTAGATAACATGTTTCTAAACACTACTAAATTAATCCTAATGATGCCATGATTAAGAAAAATCATGAATGAATCATGAAGAATAATGAATGAGAAAGTTACAGAGGATACAACAAAACATACTAACCTCTCACCATTAACATCAAATATAAGGTGACATTCTGTACTGTTGCCTAATATGAAACATTTTATCTCAAATCCAAATTGCTGGAGCATAGCACCAAATGTAAAACTGTAAGCTTCACTGTCCAAACACATATGGTGAGGACTATGTGTGCCTGGTAAACACATGTGGATCTGATGAGCAGTTATCACTTGTTGACCAACTACAGGAATACTGACCTCAGAGTCTCCAGTTTACAGTGGGGATTCCCCAGTCCAGCAGAGAACAGCTTCACTCCTGAATCCTTCAGGTCATTGTTACTCAGATCCAGCTCTCTCAGGTGTGAGGGGTTTGACTTCAGAGCTGAGACCAGAGAAGCACAGCCTTCATCTGTGACTAGACAGCGTGACAGCCTGCAAAGAGTAAAATCATATTAAAACCACACTGCTATTCTTTGGTGGTGAAAATAGTGGCAGTATATTTTTTCAACATATTCAGATATATCAGTGTCCTGAAACCTGCCATATCTATTAATAAATTAATGAATGTTTCATTATTAGAAATGATCATATATTGATTGTAGAGAGAAACATGTATAGTACAAATATTTGAGTAGACTGACCAGAGCAGTTTAAAAAGCAGTATCAGTCAAAAGACAGACAGTGAGGTATCAGATTTAGATTGTATTGAGTATACAGTCCACACCATATCTATTTTGACAGTGAAGCTAACATTTTAAATGTGGCTCTATACTCCAGCATTTTGGATTTGAGATCAAATGTTTCATATAAGGTGACAGTATATAATGTCACCTTTTATTTGAGGATATTTGAATACATATCTGTTTCACCGTTTAGAAATGAAAGCCCTTTATGTATCTAGTCCCCCACTTTTGAAGAAGTCATAAGTATTCTGACCATTTGACTTATAGTGTATTAAAGTAGTCAAAAGTTGAGTGTTTGGTTGTAAACTCATTGGTTGCATTTGCAGTTTGTTTTGGTTGTGTTTTGGGTTATGTTTTGCCCGATAGTAACTGAATGGTGAATGATGACTGGAGTAATTTTAATAATGAGTGAGAGAGTTACAGAGGATACAACAAAACATGCTAACCTCTCACCATTAACATCAAATAAAAGGTGACATTACATACTGTTGCCTAATATGAAACATTTTATCTCAAATCCAAGATGCTGGAGCATAGCACCAAATGTAAAACTGTAAGCTTCACTGTCCAAACACATATGGTGTGGACTATGTGTGCCTGGTAAACACATGTGGATCTGGTGAACAGTTATCACTTGTTGACCAACTACAGGAATACTGACCTCAGAGTCTCCAGTTTACAGTGGGGATTCCCCAGTTCAGCAGAGAGCAGCTTCACTCCTGAATCCTTCAGGTTATTGTTACTCAGATCCAGCTCTCTCAGGTGTGAGGGGTTTGACTTCAGAGCTGAGACCAGAGAAGCACAGCCTTCCTCTGTGACTAGACAGCGTGACAGCCTGCAAGAGTCAAATCATATTAAAACCACACTGCTATTCTTTGGTGGTGAAAATATATTTTAAAAACATTTTCAGATACATCAGAGTCCTGAAACCTGCCATATCTATTCATATATGTATATATACACTATCAGTCAAAAGTTTGAACACACCTACTCATTCAAATTAGTAAAAAAAAACATTGTAGAATAATAGTGAAGACATTATAACTATGAAATAACACATATGGAATCATGTAGTAACCAAAGAAGTGTTAAACAAATTAAAATATATGTTATATTTGAGATTCTTCAAATAGCCACCCTTTGCCTTGATGACAGCTTTGCACACTCTTGGCATTCTCTCAACCAGCTTCATGAGGTAGTCACCTGGAATGCATTTCAATTATCAGGTGTGCCTTCTTAAAAGTTAATTTGTGGAATTTATTTCCTTCTTAATGCGTTTGAGCCAATCAGTTGTGTTGTGACAAGGTAGGGTTGGTATACAGAAGATAACCCTATTTGGTAAAAGACCAAGTCCATATTATGGCAAGAACAGCTCAAATAAGCAAAGAGAAACGACAGTCCATCATTGCTTTAAGACATCATTGCTTTAAGACATGAAGGTCAGTCAATAAGGAACATTTTAAGAACTTTAAGAACAAGTGCAGTCACAAAAACCATCAAGCGCTATGATGAAACTGGCTCTCATTAGGACTGCCACAGGAATGGAAGACCCAGAGTTACCTCTGCTGCAGAGGATACGTTCATTAGAGTTACCAGCCTCAGAAATTACAGCCCAAATAAATGCTTCACAGAGTTCAAGTCACAGACACATCTCAACATCAACTGTTCAGAGGGGACTGTGTGAATCAGGCCTTCATGGTCGAATTGCTGTAAAGAAATCACTACTAAAGGACACCAATAAGAAGAAGAGACCTGCTTGAGCCAAGAAACATGAGCAATGGACAATACACTGGTGAACATTTGTCCTTTGGTCTAGAGTCCAAATTTGAGATTGTTGGTTCCAACCGCTGTCTCTTTGTGAGAAGCGGTGTGGGTGAACGGATGATCTCCACATGTGTAGTTTCCACCGTAAAGCATGGAGGAGGAGGTGTTATGGTGTGGGGGTGCTTTGCTGGTGACACTGTCTGTGATTTATTTAGAATTTAACCACACTTAACCAGCATGGCTACCACAGAATTCTGCAGCGTCACGCCATCCCATCTGGTTTAAGCTTAGTGGGACTACCATTTGTTTTATAACAGGACACTGACCCAACACACCCCCAGGCTGTGTAGGGCTATTTGACCAAGAAGGAGAGTGATGGAGTGCTGCATCAGATGACCTGGCCTCAACAATCACCCAACCTCAACCCAATTGAGATGGTTTGGGATGAGTTGGATCGCAGAGTGAAGGAAAAGCAGCCAACAAGTGCTCAGCATATGTGGGAACTCCTTCAAGACTGTTGGAAAAGCATTCCAGGTGAAGCTGGTTGAGAAAATGCCAAGAGTGTGCAAAGCTGTCATCAAGGCAAAGGGTGGCTATTTGAAGATTTTCAAATATAACATATATTTTGATTTGTTTAACACTTTTTTGGTTACTACATGATTCCATATGTGTTATTTCATAGTTTTGAGGTCTTCACTATTATTCTACAATGTAAAAAAAATTTAAAATAAAGAAAAAACCTTGAATGAGTAGGTGTGTCCAAACTATTGACTGGTACTGTATATAAATGAATGAATGTATCATTATTAACAGTAGATAACATGTTTCTAAACACTACTCAATTAATCCTTGTGTGTGTGTGTGTGTGTGTCCAGTGTGTGTGTGTCCAGTGTGTGTGTGTGTGTTGTCCAATGAGTGTGTGTCCAGGTTGTGTGTCTAGTGTGTGTGTCCAGTGTGTGTATGTGTGTGTGTCCAGTGTGTGTGTGTATAGTATGTGTGTCCTGTGTGTGTGTGTGTGTCCAGTGTGTGTTCAGTGTGTGTGTGTTCATTGAGTGATACAGGAATATTGACCTCAGAGTCTCCAGTTTACAGTGGGGATTCCCCAGTCCAGCAGAGAGCAGCTTCACTCCTGAATCCTTCAGGTCATTGTTACTCAGATCCAGCTCTCTCAGGTGTGAGGGGTTTGACTTCAGAGCTGAGACCAGAGAAGCACAGCCATTCTCTGTGACTCCACAGCCTGACAGCCTGACAGAGAGATGATCATGATTTCACAAACACACTGTTAATTTAACACCAGTAGTGTAGAAGGACAATGGCAGATGCATTTGGTTTATTCTCTTAAACAACATATAGATTCATCTTCTGTCTCCTAGAATTGTATGGTCATATTGTTATACTAATGTGAACATCAATGCAGTGATTCAATATGTTTTTCAATATAGTATTATATACATACTATAATATATATTTTTCTCTAAACTGATGATTAGTACTTAAATATACATTTATTTACTCACAGAGCAGCTCTGGAGGCTTTGACCACTGGCAGCAGCCTCAGAAGACCTTCCTCTGATCTGGAGTATTTCTTCAGGTCAAACACATCCAGCTCCTTTTCTGAAGTCAGCAACACAAAGACCAGAGCTGACCACTGTGCAGGTGACAGTTCTTCTTCTGAGAGACTTCCTGAGCTCAGGTAGCTTTGGATCTCCTCCACTAGAGAATGGTCATTCAGTTCATTCAGACAGTGGAACAGATTGATGCACCTCTCTGGAGAGGGATTCTCCCTGATCTTCTCCTTGATGTACTTGACTGTTTCTTCATGGCTCTGTGAGCTGCTTCTTGTCTTTGTCAGTAGACCTCGTAAGTACTTCTGATTGGACTCCAGTGAGAGGCCCAGAAGGAAGCGGAGGAAAAGGTCCAGGTTTCCTGTCTCACTTTGTAAGGCTTTATCCACAGCACTCTTGTAGAAGGTAACTTTACGCTTGTGTCTGATCCTCACAGAAAAGTTACTGGACGTTGATTGAGGTTTGGCCATTAGATTCTCATTGTTGTTGATGAATGAGAGGAACACATATACAGCAGCCAGAAACTCCTGAATGCTCAGATGCACGAAGCAGTACACCTTGTCCTGGTACAGAACACATTCCTCTTTAAAGAGCTGTGTGCACAATCCTGAGTACACTGAGGCTTCATTGACATCAATGCCAGCCTCTTTCAGGTCTTCTTCATAGAAAATCAGATTGCCATTCACAAGCTGTTGAAAAGCCAGTTTTCCCAGTGACAGAATGCTCTCTTTATTCCAGTGTGGACCTGTCTCTTCTTTCCCAAGATACTTTTCATTCTTCTGTTCGGTATGAAACTCCACAAGGTCTGAGTACATCTCAGTCAGAGTCTTGGGCATCTCTTCTCTCTTGTCTGTACTCAACATGTGTTCAAGGACTGTTGCAGAAATCCAACAGAAGACTGGAATGTGGCACATGATGTGGAGGCTCCTTGATGTCTTTATGTGTGAGATGATTCTGCTGGCCAGGTCCTGATCACTGAATCTCTTCCTGAAGTACTCCTCCTTCTGTGGGTCATTGAACCCTCGTACCTCTGTCACCTGGTCAACACACACTGAAGGGATCTTATTGGCTGCTGCAGGTCGGGTAGTTATCCAGAGGAGAGCAGAGGGAAGCAGATTTCCCGTGATGAGATTTGTCAGCAGAACATCCACTGAGGTTGACTCTGTGACGTCACAACAGATATTGTTCTTCTGGAAGTCTAGGGGCAGTCGGCACTCATCCAGACCATCAAAGATGAACAGAACTTTGTACTTGTCGTAGTTGGAGATTCTTGATTCTTTGGTTTCCTTAGAGAAGTGATTGAGAAGTTCAATCAAAGTGTGTTTTTCCTTTTTCATCAAATTCAGCTCCCGAAAAGGGAATGAAAATACAAATTGGACATCCTGATTTGCTTTTCCTTCAGCCCAGTCCAGAATGAACTTCTGCACAGAGACTGTTTTTCCAATGCCAGCGACTCCCTTTGTCAGCACAGTTCTGATAAGTTTGTCTTGTCCAGTTAAGGGTTTGAAGATGTCGTTACATTTGATTGCAGTCTCTGGTCTTGCTTGTTTCCTGGTTGTTGTCTCAATCTGTCTCAGCTCATGTTCATTATTGACCTCTCCTGTTCCACCCTCTGTGATGTAGAGCTCTGTGTAGATCTTATTGAGAAGTGTTGGGTTTCCTTGTTTAGCGATCCCCTCAAATACACATTGAAACTTCTTCTTTAGATTAGATTTGAGTTCAGGTTGGCAAATCACAGCAAGCTCATCTGAATGAAGAAATAACACAGAGGATATTAATATTATGTCTGTTTTAATGGCTACACTATTGTAAGAATGTTTTATAAAGTTTAAATTATAATCATTTTTTCGCTTAACTGACTGTATAAATGTTTTCATAATGCATTCCACACTGGTGTGACTGATTGTATTATTATTGGTATTATCTCTCTCTCTCTCTCTCTCTCTCTCTCTCTCTCTCTCTCTCTCTCTCTCTCTCTCTCTCTCTCTCTCTCTCTCTCTCTCTCTCTCTCAACACAACACATTATTCTGCTACTTGATGAGGTCACTAGGGGTTGTGTTAAGGCTGCTACAATATCACTGAGTTACACAGCTACTTTAGCTGTACTTTAGCTACAGCTTTTAAATGTTCTAAAACAGCATTCAACATGAGGCAGACAGCTCTTACTTTTCTCCAGTGTGTCAGCAAGCTCCTTCTGGTTCATTTTCCTCAGGACGTGCAGTGTGATCTTCAGAGCCCCCTCTCTGGCACTGCTCTCCTGCTTCTCATCTTCAGCATCCACCACTTCCTTATCCTGCTTCTGACTCTCAAAGCCTTCTGGGAGTTCTGGACTAAGAATCCTCTTGAACATATTCAGCTCGTTCTTCACAAATGTCATAATATTCTCTTCAAGCAACTGAAATAAATCAAGTAAATAAGTTAAGTAAGAGTCTAAATGCTTTCTCATTAACATATTAATGAATAATTGACAGAACAACTTTACTTGAGGTAAACAAAAACAAATGTACATAACAGGACCACATACACTGAATATGGAGGCCAGGTCTGTTTGATGACTCTGGGAAGACTGACCACTGAGAATCTCTGACTCTGATCTCTCCTGTTGGTTTCTGGGGACAAAACATGAGATTACATCTCCTCATCCAGGGAGTGCACACACACACACACACACACACACACACACACACACACACACACACACACACACACACACACACATAAACACACACACACACACACACACACACACACACTCACACACTCACACACACACACACAGGGAGGGAATGTTGTGTTTGTTTAATATTGTTTCAGGACTATGAAAATGGAAAAAAGGTTTAGCCTATGGATTATGAAAACAACAAAAATAAATGGGAAAATGGGAGAGGAGAAATGACTAGAGACAGTGTTGTTTAACTCACTGACCATGACCCATGAGTTCTTCTTACCTTTGTTCAGTAGAAATGTCTCCCTCTCTGAAGTCTATAGGTTTACCCATAGACCAGTCACTCTTCATGGACACACAGCTGGGTACAGGGGAGGCTGGTCTCTCCTGCTTGATTGGACTTCAACACAACAGAGACAAACATTACATCTCTCATCTACTCTGAGCTCAGATGGGGAAACAAGAGTTTCATTCCAAAACGCTATATATCCATTTTCAGAAATGTTGGTCAATTAGCTTTTATTGTTTAAATAAATTATTGAACCACTACAAGGCTTTATAAAGGCGTCTAAAGTGGGTAAATTCCACTTAAAGTTTCGGACTTGATTTGCCCTAATGAAAAATGGATCAGCCCTTACGAAAAATGCCCCTTATTTATAATCCACATAAAAATGCACATTTGCTGTTGCTGCAGGATTATGTTCCTGCTGTGAGAAACTGGGTCAAATTAAGATATTGCATCTGTAAGTGCATTCATCTTAAAATATCTAGGTGAGACAACCACATATCACAGTCAAACATACAGGATACGAACATTACATTCCAGCTAAACATTGGATATAATTGGATATAAAGTGTTTTGGAAAAAAAACTCATTTTCATGCACATCTAAAATCTAGAACATTATATTGAAGCAATCATTCTGATTTTTTTGCATATAGCGTTTTGGAATATAAATTCTTAAACAATATTGTCAACTCACCCAAAGAGACTCATTTTAGAGACAGGGCCCCCCTCCTCTCTCTCCCCAGAGAGACTCATTTTAGAGGCAGGGCCCCCCTCCTCTCTCTCCCCAGAGAGACTCATTTTAGAGGCAGGGCCTCCCTCCTCTCTCTCCCCAGAGAGACTCATTTTAGAGGCAGGGCCCCCCTCCTCTCTCTCCCCAGAGAGACTCATTTTAGACCACTCACCCCTAAACAGAGATGCAGCATGTTGGTTGTGGGTAACACAGTGACAACTAATTATTGAAGGTCAATTGTTCTATTTTATTCATTATCTCTTAGAAATAAAACAGTTTACTAACAGATACATCCAAACAGTCAGATGATTTAATGCAATGACTTTTTCTAGCCCAATGACTCCTCAAAACCCGCCCACAAGGCCTGAAAACTAGGACAAAACATAGCCCCTGATAGGCCTACATCTTATTTCAGACAGCCTCCAGTAGCCTGGGCAAGATGTAGGCAAGATGTAAGCTGAATGATTTAGCAGCTTGCTTAGTTCAAATTGACAGACTAATTTATTTAACATGAATAGCAAGGCGATTTTGAGGTAGGAAGTGCTTCTGTTGCCCAGTAGCCTGCTGGAATAGGCTACTGAGAATGGGGTCGTAATTTCAATCACTGAATCAAATTTTAATAATATGGATATGAACTGAATAGGTCCATGCTTGTCAACAACAGCCAGGTTATTTTGTTTACCTGTAGCCTAATCTGGCTGACTGTTACCTTCAATCTAATGCATTCTAACATCTGATCAGCAATTGAGATAGAACTGTGACCATGGTGACACTTTAACTTCCAATTGAATTAACTAAACATGGCCATTATTAATTGCATAATAACACAAGGCTACAACAACAATAAACTGAAGTTAAAGGCTATTTATTACATCTGTTTGCCAGCTCCAGGTTGGCTACACAAGTGGCACAAAATGATTTGCAACGACTCCAGTCATTTCAACATATTTATAGTATAAAATGGCAGGCTACAGTTGCCTAGACAGGCATAACAATTAATAGGCTACTTGATGGTCAACAGATCTATCATTCTCCACATTTAATGTCTGTTTCATTGTGGAGTTTTTCTCATAACAGAAGCACATGATGGAGTTCCATAACTTTCATTTCTAATTTCCACTCGAGAGACCCAACAACTGAGCATGTGTAAAAACCTTCGCATGATATGGTTTTCCATAAGCAAAGTCGACATTAGAATGCAGTTTAAACCACCTCCGACAGAATGTATCTAACGTGCTCTAGAGTGCCTAAAGTAGTTTTCCTGTGATTTGTCACCTTATTTCTTGATGTGCATCAGTTCTACACCGTTAATATGTTTTATGGAAAAAGGGTTGTAAAATAGGTCTCCTTAATGACAATGATAATAGCCTACCTTATAACACTAAGGCCTACTGATTAGTTTCCACTTTGAAAACTGCTGTCTGTCAGCAACTAAGCTCAAGTAGCAGTTCTACTAACTAGTAATATCGCATTCCAGGTATTCATTCTCTTACTCTGTCCTTTAAAACAGATTATTGTTCAGAAATACTTAGAAATACTCACTTTATTTTTTAGTTCTTTCCATATAGTGTTTTCTGCTCTGTCGTCTCAAAATGGATCCTGTAAAAAAAAAAACATTTACTTTCTGTTTCACTCAGCCGTCTCCCCACCCTGATAATAAAGTGTTTTATTGGTATCTTCCACTAGATGGCAGTAAACACCTGCTGTAACTAGACTTTACAACAGTAAGTGTTCGGTTTCTTGGTCCTGGTGACTCCTGGGAAGTGTCCCAGAGGAGGAGTGCTGACCTAGGATCAGGTCCCCCTGTCCATGTAATCTTATTCATTATGATTGTTTTGTCTCATGTCTCTTTATATTCATATACCCTGGGGACCATGTAGCTGGATTGAAATCACCTTGTTTTATAACCTTCTTTGTTGCTCAGTGGTACTTCAATTGGCCGGACCATGCCCAATTCTTTCACACAGTAATGCTCCAGCATCCACTCAGAGCTTATGCATCTAATGCATTCCTCAAATACTGCAGAGTTGTTGAGCAAGTCCCTGAGATCGTCATCTTCATCCACGTTTATTTGCTTATTTGTAAGATGAAACCTGAGGGGATCACTGTAGTGTGTCATAAATGCATCAAAAATGGTTCTGAGGTCCTCAACAATGCTATTCTGTACCGTAGCTGGGATGCTGATTCCTGATTTTCAAAATAAAAAGACAGATATTGATTTTGAGACCTTCAATTAGCTGCTCAGTGTTGATCTCTGTGGCTTGAACATATTCAGCCTCTGGCAGACTCTCTACATCACTCATGTCATCTTCAATGGGATCAGTCCCCGTCTCAAATTCATGATGAGGGCAATTCTCATCTAAGTTGGGGCTTAAAAGCTCTGTGGTTTTGGTAGATGTGTGACCGATAGGCGCTGAAACATCTATTTCTTTTCCCACACCCATTAAGTCCACAGGTAATTAGACAATGTGGTTCATGCTGGTGATAGAGGCCAATATGTGTGAGTCGTCTGGACACAGAGAAAGTATGCTCATTGCAAAGTGGACAATTGAAGAGAGTTGGCATTCTTCAGAAAGATTGTGAACCTTGGAATGATGGGATGGAATCATGGAGATCATTGGTACTCAGCCACTTGCTTGCAGACATCATCAAGGGACCAGTCTTCCACAGCCACACTCAAATAAAAGTTGACACATAGCGCAAAAGTGAAATGTATTAGTGTTGAGGCTAAAACAAAACCTATCCCACTCTTTCCAGACAACCACCTTTCCTCCTAATTTGTATTTATGGTTGTTCCATAACGAAGCAGAGTTTGTCAGGAAAGGTGAAGATGTCTGTCTCTTATTTATCTGACGCCATATTTCTTAGTATGGGACATTATGGGATTCTGCAGTCCCACATTTAAGTGTTGACTCAGATAATATGATGCTCCAAATGGGGCATTAAGTTATTCTTCCATGTCAACCCAAATTGGCCTATTAGAGTTCTCAATAAAGAGAGTCTATTTGGGCAGTTATAAAGGCGTCTTGCTATAATTACATGTTAGGGAGCTTTAATCCTCCCTTCTAAATATTTACCTGTAATCTAGCTTGGTTCATCCTGGCCCTTTTAATAGTCCAAATGAATCATTTTGTCTATGGTGTTAAAGGTGTAGGCAGGTATGGACAGTGGAAACATGCTGATGATGTAATTCAGTTTAGGAGCTTTAACCATCTTTATAACATGTGGCCTACCCCACAATGAGATTTGTAGCTTGTCCCAGTTCTTCAACTGGAGTTGAATTTTGTTCAAACACTGTATTGATTGATTGATTGACTGCAAATATATTCATTCACCATTCAGTTAGTATTGGAAAAGACTAAAGGAATTACACAGAACACACAATAATCAAACTGTATTGATTGATTGATTGATTCACTATTCAGTTAGTATTGGATTGACAAAGGAGTAACACAGAACACACTATAATCACACTTCAAATACATCCAAATACTTTATAGAGGCTAACCTGTTAGTAGATCCATAGTGAGCATTAAACATTGTCTTGCTTTGGTCTGAAATACAGAGGACAGAACAATCCGCCCCAATACACCAACCTGAAAGACATCAATTAGACACTAACACAACATAAACAACATGAGTATTCAATATCAAATGCATCTAACTAATCTGATCTGCTTTATGTATTCTTCTTTTTGTC
The DNA here is from genome assembly GCF_964263955.1 of Coregonus lavaretus. Classification (NCBI taxonomy): domain Eukaryota; kingdom Metazoa; phylum Chordata; class Actinopteri; order Salmoniformes; family Salmonidae; genus Coregonus; species Coregonus lavaretus. The sequence goes on from NC_139989.1 coordinate 81,959,792, forward strand.
AAGTCGAACATAATCTACATTGGGTCATCTGTGTGTGTGTGTGTGTGTGTGTGTGTGTGTGTGTTACCTGTTCGTGGTGGTTGATACATTTCTCTATCCGAGCTCACAGCTCCCAAACTCTCCACCAGTTAACTGGACAGGGGCAGGATAAGCCAGGTACTAAAGGGAGGAGGATGGAAGGAGATGGGGAGAAAGTATATCATGGGTTTAAATGACTACAATTTCTCAATATTGAGTCTAGCTAGCTAAAGTTAGCTAACGTTACAGTAACTTTAACTAGCTAGCTACTGTAGCTAACGTTAGCTAAAACGTACCACCATTTATACAACAATTACCAGCTAACATTACAGGCTATGTAGCTTGGCTAGCTAATGAAAAACCAAGAGTACATTACATCATGTATTGTTTTTTAGTAATTTGATAGTAGTTTGATGAATTATTATTTTAGCTAGCAAATAGCTAAGGTTCACTCACCTTTCACGTCAATCCGATGCAAGTCATCTCTTACTGGTCGCGTCTCTCCAACCATCCGCGCGCTTCCCGCTTCCAGTTGTCTTTTGACCAACGGTCTCAATTTGAATTCTGCGCTGGAGCGCCCTTTACTCACGAGGGCGCTGCTGGTTCCAAACCGAACCCCTCTTTTGAAAAGGCTTCTTCAAAGAACCCCTGAAGTCTACAACGGTTCAACAACGAGCTGATGGCAGAGTATAGGCTTGGAAATTAATCTTAAAGTATATTTTTTACCTTATATTATCCGAAAGGATCCTACAGGAAGCTTTTCTTTTAAGAGTGAAGTTCACGTTTACTCATTTATCTGCAAAACCATGCCTTCCGAGTTGTAAAGGGGTGGCCAGCCACATAATTCGTTTTAAAAGTCTACCATGACAACAACTAACCCATTGACTATATCCAGTAATAGTTTCTTATTGTTCTAGTTAAGATCTCACAACACAGTTACACTACTACAATTAAGGCATAAGACATAAGTATATATCATTTGAAAATGCAGACAAAATTGCCTTGAACTTGTCGTGTAATAACAATTTTGAAAAACACTAAAAAGGCTATGTATTCTCCCAAGGTCAATATTTCAAAAAATAATGAATCATAAAATGTTTGTCCTCTGTAGTTGCGTGTCTTTCTTTTTTTTCTGAAATCCATACTTTTTCATTAAACGTTATTGAAATTCAACCACCGACTTTTTGCTCCTTTTTTTTGCAACTGTGTCATTTGAATATCCAATGACTTAGACCAAGGGCTCCAAATACTTGTTGTCCAATCAAATCACACAATCTACAGATGGGCTGTCAACCAATCAACATTTTGCAGATCATTACAGGCGTCAGTAAACACAAAATTGGGCGCATAACTTTATTGACTTGGCACATTTTCTGTCCAGAGACACTGAGAAATAACAACCAGGAAAGATAAATCATAGAAATATATGTTTATTTACATATTACAATAATTGTATAGCCTAGGTTTAATTTACAAACAGACATATTCACTATATTTGTTTAATTATTCACTTAATTACTTATATTATTTTCAGTAAACTCTTATTATATAACATTTATTGTTTTAACATTCACACTGCTAGTTTTACACATTATATTTATATATATATATATATATATATATATATACAAACACACTACCTTAATTTATATAAATAGAATATATAATGATCAATATATAACCATATAATATATATATAGCATTTACTATATAGACACACACACACACACACACACACACACACACACACACACAGCTAAGGAGAAGAAGGTGAGATTGGCTGGAACACCAGCTAAGGAGAAGAAGGTGAGATTGGCTGGAACACCAGCTAAGGAGAAGAAGGTGAGATTGGCTGGAACACCAGCTAAGGAGAAGAAGGTGAGATTGTCTGTTACACCAGCTAAGGAGAAGAAGGTGAGATTGTCTGTTACACCAGCTAAGGTGAAGAAGGTGAGCTTGTCTGGAACACCAGCTAAGTCCCCTGTCCCCGAGGTGAAGAGGACACCTCCAGTCTATGGGTCTGGTCCCCTTGCCAGGGCCAGATATTACCTGGATTGCCATCAATACCTCCATGCTTTGTTTATGAGGTCACACGTGAAGAAGTACAAAGAGGACATCATCAAAAGGGAAGGTAGTAGAAGTATGTGATAGGAGTGATTGTTTTTTAGACTTGAGATTATAATTCAGTTGATATGCCATACCATATATCTACAATGTAGGATCATAGGTTTGTGTGATTTCTATGTACTTTCAGAGAAAAGGAGTTAGTGCAGGAAAAAGATGGTCCCTTGTCCCAACTGGACTGGCCAGCCGGCACTCTGTCCTTCTACAGAGTCTCCTCTGACACACTGACCCACCTGAACACATTCCACTCCACATTCACTGGGCCCCTCTATCCAGGGTTTAGGGTTCATGTTGATGACTCCTCAGTGTCCCTGTAAATAATAACCATGGTAACACTGACACACACACACACACACTGGACACACACACACACTGGCCACACACACACATACACTGGACACACACACACACTGGACACACACACTGGACACAAACACACTGGACACACACACACACACTGGACACACACACACTGGACACACACACACACTGGCCACACACACACACACACTGGACACACACACACACTGGAAACACACACTGGACACACACACACTGGACACACACACACACACACACACTGGACACACACACACACACACTGGACACATACACACACACTGGACACACACACACTGGACACATACACACACTGGACACACACACACACACACACTGGAAACACACAAACTGGACACACACACACTGGACACACACACACACACACACACACACACACTAGATTCACACACACACACACACTGGACACACACACACACTGGACACACACAAACACTGGACACACACACACACACACACACACACACACACACACACACACACACACACACTGGACACACACACACACATACTGAACACACACACACACTGGACACACAATGACACACACTGGAAACACAAACACACTTGATACACACACACTGTACACACTCACACACACACACTGAACACACACACACCGGACAAACACACACTGGATACACACACACACACACAGGACACACACACACTGATCACACACACACACACTGGACACACACTGGACAAACACACCCACACACTGGACACACACACACACAATGGACACACACACACTCTGGACACACACACACACTGGACACACACACACACACACACTGAACACACACACACTGGACACACACACACTGGACACACACACTGGACACATACACACACACACACACACACACACACACACACACACACTGGACAAACACACACACACACACACATGACACACACTCATACACACTGGACACACACTCATACACACTGGACACACACACATACACACTGGAAACACACACAGGACACACACATACACACTGGACACACACACACACCTGACACACACACACACACACAGGACACACACACACACACACACACACACACACACACTGGACACACACACTCACACACACTGGACACACACACTCACACACACTGGACACACACACACACACCTGACACACACACACACACACAGGACACACACACACACACACACACACACACACTGGACACACACACTCACACACACTGGACACACACACACACACCTGACACACACACACACACACACACAGGACACACACACACACACTGGACACACACACACACACACTGGACACACACACTCACACACACTGGACAAACACACACACACCTGACACACACACAGGACACACACACACACACACTGGACACACACACTAGACACACACACACACACACACACACACACTGAACACACACACACACACACACACAGGACACACACAAACACAATGGACACACACACACACACACACACACACACACACACACTGGACACAAACACTCAAAAACACTCGGGACACACACACATACACACTTACACACACACACACTCACACACACTGGACACACACACACACACTGGACACACACACTCACACACACTGGAGACACACACATACGCTGGACACACACACACCTGACACACACACACATAGGACACACACACAGGACACACACACACACACTGGACACACTCACACACACACACACACTGGACACACACACTCACACACACTGGACACACACACACACTGGACACACACACATACACACTTACACACACACACACACACACACTGGACACACACACTCACACACACTGGACACACACAAACACATACACATACTGGACGCACACACTGGACAAAAACACATACGCTGGACACACACACACACTCACAATGGACCCACACACATACACACTGGACACACACACACACGACACACACACATACACACTGGACACACACACCTGACACACACACACACAGGACACACACACTGGACACACACACACACACACACACACACACACACTGGACACAAACACACACACTGGACACACACACTCACACACACTGGACACACACTGGACACACACACACACACACACACACACTGGACACATTTCCATGTGTTGGATTTTGATGAAAGGAAATCCCATATAGCCTACTGGACAGGACTTTGCTATGGCATCTTCTGTTTGGGTGTCTCAGGTCAGGTCTGAGCCATGATCAGAATGTGTCTCTGTGTCTATTTCCAGCCCTGCCATTTCTACCTGTCCTGATCTAGTGTTTCACCCCTGACCTCCTCACACCGTCTCACTGTCCATGTCTGCTTTTAGCTCCCACCTCTACTTCACTGTGTTATAATGGACCTTATGCTTGTTATGTTACCTCTGTAACCAGTTATCAAACATACTGACCTTTCTGACCCTATCCCATGGCCCTACTTTCTACAACTGAACATTTAAATTCCATTTACTTATCTATGTATTTGTTGTATATTGGGGTTGTGCTGCAGAGCATCATGGGGGTTTGTATGTGTTGAGATGATCACGTTCCAGATAAATGGTTGAACTGATTCCTGTCTCCTGTCTCATCATTATTGAATTGTTATACAGACGTGGTTATAAAACCCACGAGACATAACAACAGATTGCTGATGAGTAAGTCTGAATCTACAGGAACTCTTCTGTCTGGAAGAAGTGGGTTTTTACAACTGTTTAAAACTGTTATTTTCTGTGGTCCAGTCTAGGCTAATGTTAGCACAGTGTATTGCTAGAAGAGGCAAGTGCATAGTCCAGCTAGCTAAGAAAGAGAGTTATCCAGTGGTGTAAAGTACTTAAGTAAAAATACTTTAAAGTACTACTTAAGTAGTTTTTTGGGGGTATATGTACTTGACTTTACTATTGATATTTTTGACTACTTTTACTTTTACTTCACTACATTCCTAAAGAAAATAATATACTTTTTACTCCATACATTTTCCCCTGACACCCAAAAGTACTCGTTACATTTTGAATGCTTAGCATGACAGGAAATGGTCCAATTCATGCACTTATCAAGAGAACATCCCTACTGCCTCTGATCTGGCAGACTCAGTAAACACAAATGCTTTGTTTGTAAATTGTCTGAGTGTTGGAGTGTGCCTCTGGCTGAACGTAAATTTAAAAAACAAGAAAATCGTCTGGTTTGCTTTATGTAAGGAATTTGAAATGATTTATACTTGTACTTTTACTTTTGATACTTTAGTATATTTTAGCAATTACATTTACTTTTGATACTTAAGTATATTTAAACCCAAATACTTTTAGACTTTTACTCAAGTAGTATTTTACTGTGTGACTTTCACTTTTAATTGAGTCATTTTCTGGTAAGGTATCTTTACTTTTACTCAAGTATGACAATTGGGTACTTTTTCCACCACTGGAGTTAACATCGTCATGGACGGCAGAAAAGGACTCGAGACGGATATCGGAGTGGGAAAACAACATGATTAAAAAGGAGGTATATACAGTGATTAAAGGAAAGGACTTGTATTCAACTTCAAATTCAATTGATTGGACATGATTTGGAAAGGCACACACCTGTCTATATAAGGTCCCACAGTTGACAGTGCATGTCAGAGCAAAAACCAAGCGTTGAGGTTGAAGGAATTGTCCGTAGAGCTCCAAGACAGGATTGTGTCGAGGCACAGATCTGGGGAAGGGTACCAAAAAATTTCTGCAGCATTGAAGGTCCCCAAGAACACAGTGGCCTCCATCATGCTTAAATGGAAGATGTTTGGAACCACCAAGACTCTTCCTAGAGCTGGCCGCCCGGCCAAACTGAGCAATCGGGGGAGAAGGGCCTTGGTCAGGGAGGTGACGAAGAACCCGCGAAGAACCCGATGGTCACTCTGACAGAGCTCCAGAGTTCCTCTGTGGATATGGGAGAACCTTCCAGAAGGACATCTCTGCAGCACTCCACCAATCAGGCCTTTATGGTAGAGTGGCCAGACGGAAGCCACTCCTCAGTAAAAGGCACATGACAGCCCGCTTGGAGTTTGCCAAAAGGCACCTAAAGGACTCTCAGACAATGAGAAACAAGATTCTCTGGTCTGATGAAACCAAGATTGAACTCTTTGGCTTGAATGCCAAGCGTCACGTCTGGAGGTAACCTGGCACCATCCCTACGGTGAAGCATGGTGGTGGCAGCATCATGCTGTGGGGATGTTTTTCAGTGGCAGGGACTGGGAGACTAGTCAGAATCGAGGGAAAGATGAACAGAGCAAAGTACAGAGAGATCCTTGATGAAAACCTGCTCCAGAGCGCTCTGGACCTCAGACTGGGGTGAAGGTTCACCTTCCAACAGGACAAGGAGCCTAAGCACACAACCAAGACAACGCAGGAGTTCTAAAAACCCATAACTTTGTCATTATGGGATGTTGTGTGTAGATTGATGAGTAAAAAAAAAACAATTTAATCAATTTTAGAATAAGGCTGAAAATGTGGAAAAAGTCAAGGGGTCTGAATACTTTCCGAAAGCACTGTGTAACTATGTGTGCTCGATTGTATACACCTGTCAGTAACGGGTGTGGCTGAAATAGCAGAATCCACTCATTTGAAGAGTGTCCACATACTTGTGTATATTATGTTAATTATTTAGGCATAGTCACTTTAACTCTACCCACATGTACATATTACTTCAACTACCTCAACTAGCCGGTGCCCCCGCACATTGACTCTGCACCGGTACCCCCCTGTATATATAGCCTCCCTACTGTTATTTTATTTGACTTCTGCTCTTTTTTTCTCAACACTTTTTTGTTGATGTTTTATTTAACTTTTTTTTATTAAAAAATAAATGTACTGTTGGTTAAGGGCTGTAATTAAGCATTTCACTGTAATGTCTGCACCTGTTGTATTCGGCGCATGTGGCCAATAAAATGTGATTTGATTTGATTTGATATATAGTGTATTTCCCTGGGATATTACTCAGGTTTCACCAGTCCAGTTATGCTGCTCTGGCGCCATCCTGTGGACTGCTGGGAACACAACTTCAACTCCATTACATTCAATGTATCCCACAAAGTGCCACTTGGCTGGACAAAGCAGTCTGAATGGAAATCAGGTACATATATGAATACAGGCAGACACACAGCCTTACATGTCATATCACTGAGTCTCAGTTTAAATTACGGTTTAAACATAACAAGTCATTGCAAGTGAAACCATTTCTCAATTAGGTTTTAGGTTTTATTTATTCACACCAAAGAAAAGAAGTGAAAGACAAAACACTGCAGATAAATAAACAGGTAAAAACGGTGTTCAGGTGAGGCTGGAAGCTCAAAAGGGCTGATTTGAAAATAAATAGGTAAAAACGGTGTTCAGGTGAGGCTGGAAGCCCAAAAGGGCTGATATGAAAACCACACCACAAATAAAAGTTAAAAACAAAACGTTTGTTCAATCAGTTAAACAAAACATATTAATTTTAATTATACATGATATATACAGTGGTTTGCGAATGTATTCACTCCCCTTGGCATTTTTCCTATTTTGTTGCCTTACAACCTGGAAATAAAATATATTTTTTGGGTGTTTGTATCAATTGATTTACACAACATGCCTACCACTTTGAAGATGAAAAATATTTTTTATTGTGAAACAAACAAGAAATAAGACAAAAAAACAGAAAACTTGAGCGTGCATAACTATTCACCCCCCCAAAGTCAATACTTAGTAGAGCCACCTTTTGCAGCAATTACAACTGCAAGTCTCATGGGGTATAAATAAAAAAATAAATTGGTCATTTAGCAGACGCTCTTATCCAGAGCGACTTACAGGAGCAATTAGGGTTAAGTGCCTTGCTCAAGGGCACATCGACAGGTTTTTCACCTAGTCAGCTCAGGGATTAGAACCAACGACCTTTCGGTTACTGGCACAACGCTCTTATGGGTATGTCTCTATAAGCTTGGCACATCTAGCCACTGGTATTTTTGCCCATTCTTTAAGGCAAAACTGCTCCAGCTCCTTCAAGTTGGATGGGTTCCGCTGGTGTACAGCAATCTTTAGGTCATACCACAGATTCTCAATTGGATTGAGGTCTGGGCTTTGACTAGGCCATTCCAAGACATTTAAATGTTTCCCCTTAAACCACTCAAGTGTTGCTTTAGCAGTATGCTTAGGGTCATTGACCTGCTGGAAGGTGAACCTCCGTCCCAGTCTCCAATCTCTGGAAGACTGAAACAGGTTTCCCTCAAGAATTTCCCTGTATTTTGCGCCATCCATCATTCCTTCAATTTTGAACAGTTTCCCAGTCCCTGCCGATGAAAAACATCCCCACAGCATGATGCTGCCACCACCATGCTTCACTGTGGGGATGGTGTTCTCGGGGTGATGAGAGGTGTTGGGTTTGCGCCAGACATAGCGTTTTCCTTGATGGCCAAAAAGCTCAATTTTTGTCTCATCTGACCAGAGTACCTTCTTCCATATGTTTGTGGAGTCTCCCCCAAACATATGGAAGGGGGAATGTGTTTGTTTATTTTCTTCTTGAAGCAAGATATCTTTTGTTTTCACATCATGCTTTAATGTTCTGAACACTCCAGGATCCAGCTGATCCTACAGGGATAATGTGAAAATGCCTCTAATAGAGGTTTTGAATGAGCAAGTCTGAAGAAAACAGTAAGAGCTGATATATCATGTAGATTAAACACAGAAACACTGGAGAACCACTCAGAGAGGTATTCATCTACAGGACTGGGACACTGTAGAACCACTCAGAGAGGTATTCATCTACAGGACTGGGACACTGTAGAACCACTCAGAGAGGTATTCATCTACAGGACTGAGACACTGTAAAACCACTCAGAGAGGTATTCATCTACAGGACTGGGACACTGTAAAACCACTCAGAGAGGTATTCATCTACAGGACTGGGACACTGTAAAACCACTCAGAGAGGTATTCATCTACAGGACTGGGACACTGTAAAACCACTCAGAGAGGTATTCATCTACAGGACGGATACACTGTAAAACCACTCAGAGAGGTATTCATCTACAGGACTGGGACACTGTAGAACTACTCAGAGAGGTATTCATCTACAGGACGGAGACACTGTAAAACCACTCAGAGAGGTATTCATCTACAGGACTGGGACACTGTAGAACCACTCAGAGAGGTATTCATCTACAGGACGGATACACTGTAAAACCACTCAGAGAGGTATTCATCTACAGGACTGGGACACTGTAGAACTACTCAGAGAGGTATTCATCTACAGGACGGAGACACTGTAAAACCACTCAGAGAGGTATTCATCTACAGGACTGGAACACTGTAAAACCACTCAGAGAGGTATTCATCTACAGGACTGGGACACTGTAAACCACTCAGAGAGGAATTCATCTACAGGACTGGGACACTGTAGAACCACTCAGAGAGGTATTCATCTACAGGACTGGGACACTGTAGAACCACTCAGAGAGGTATTCATCTACAGGACTGAGACACTGTAGAACCACTCAGAGAGGTATTCATCTACAGGACTGAGACACTGGAGAACCACTCAGAGAGGTATTCATCTACAGGACTGGGACACTGTAGAACCACTCAGAGAGGTATTCATCTACAGGACTGGGACACTGTAAAACCACTCAGAGAGGTATTCATCTACAGGACTGAGACACTGTAAAACCACTCAGAGAGGTATTCATCTACAGGACTGAGACACTGTAAAACCACTCAGAGAGGTATTCATCTACAGGACTGAGACACTGTAAAACCACTCAGAGAGGTATTCATCTACAGGACTGGGACACTGTAGAACCACTCAGAGAGGTATTCATCTACAGGACTGAGACACTGTAAAACCACTCAGAGAGGTATTCATCTACAGGACTGGGACACTGGAGAACCACTCAGAGAGGTATTCATCTACAGGACTGGGACACTGTAGAACCACTCAGAGAGGTATTCATCTACAGGACTGGGACACTGTAAAACCACTCAGAGAGGTATTCATCTACAGGACTGGGACACTGTAAAACCACTCAGAGAGGTATTCATCTACAGGACTGGGACACTGTAAAACCACTCAGAGAGGTATTCATCTACAGGACTGAGACACTGTAGAACCACTCAGAGAGGTATTCATCTACAGGACTGAGACACTGTAAAACCACTCAGAGAGGTATTCATCTACAGGACTGGGACACTGTAAAACCACTCAGAGAGGTATTCATCTACAGGACTGGGTGGGTATTATTAGTCTGTTCTGAGTAGAAATGGATATAAACAGTGATTAAAACACAAAAACAGCGAGTTTAGTGCCCAGATTCTGACACTTATCTCCAAGAAGATAATTCCCATTTACAGATATTTTGATACTACACGCAAAGGAATTCTTCGTTTGTCCCCATAGGAAAACCCTTTTTTTGTTTCAGGTAGAACCCTTGGGTGGTGAAAAAGGTTCTACTTAGAACCTTTTAGTGGTGAAAGGGTTCCACTTGTAACAAAAAAAAAATATGTTCAGAGGGTTCTCCTGCGAGGATAATTGAAAAACCATTACGGTTCTAGGTAGCGCCTTCTTTTCTAAGAGTGTAGTCTGAGGTTAACTAATGGAACATTACTTTTCCTGTTGATTCTTCTGCTCCAAGTCTTTCTCTAGTTCAGAGTTCTTCTGCTTCAAGTCTTTAGAAGTTTTCTCTAGTTCAGAGTTCTTCTGCTTCAAGTCTTTAGAAGTTTTCTCTAGTTCAGAGTTCTTCTGCTTTAAGTCTTCATAAGTTTTCTCTAGTTCAGAGTTCTTCTGCTTTAAGTCTTCAGAAGTTTTCTCTAGTTCAGAGTTCTTCTGCTTCAAGTCTTTAGAAGTTTTCTTTAATTCAGAGTTATTCTGCTTTAAGTCTGCAGAAGTTTTCTCTAGTTCAGAGTTATTCTGCTTTAAGTCTGCAGTTTTCTCTAGTTCAGAGTTCTTGTTTCCCTCATTAAAATGCAAATCAATTTATAACATTTTTGAAATGCTTTTTTCTGGATTTTTTTGTTGCTATTCTGTCTCTCACTGTTCAAATAAACCTACCATTAAAATTATAGACTGATAATTTCTTTGTCAGTGGGCAAACGTACAAAATCAGCAGGGGATCAAATACTTTTTTCCCTCACTGTACCATTAAAATTATAGACTGATCATTTCTTTGTCAGTGGGCAAACGTACAAAATCAGCAGGGGATCAAATACTTTTTCCCTCACTGTACATACATACAGTGCATATCCTTTTTTTTTAAAATATATTCCCCTTTATTACTTTCCAACCCCTTCCCTAATTGGAGTAAACTAGTGAACAGCAATGCTTAGGCTTCTACTTCCAGCTTATACTTACTATATAAATTTTTTGGACACAGTCAATTTTACAATAATTATATTTTGTTTGTTTTTGCTCCTGAACTTCCTCTACCCTCAACCTCTCCGATCATTTTCATGATGTCCATCCGGTTTGCTTCTATATGCCATATCTTTCTAACTGTGCTCTTTCCCAAAAGCTCCCAACCTACAACCTATATACTTATTATGGACACAGTATGCTTACATTATTAGCTATCTTGTTATTATTTGTTGTTAGTTGTTATTAGTCCCATCCTTCAACTCCATTCAATACCTCCCATCTATCTCTTAACACCATCCATATAGGATTTCTATTTGCCATATATGTTTCTACTGTACTGTGATGTTTTACAAAAGTTCTGATCCTTTCTATTAATTAATATTATTACTATATTGTATTTTATGTAAAATATCAGTATTTTTAAGAAAACAATTTAAATTGTAAAATTATGTAAATTCTACAGGTTACCCTACATTTATGCAGGAGGTACCCGAAGTAATTGATGTGGATCAAGAAGCAACACCACAAACAGAAGTGATTGTTATAGAGGATAACGAGTTTGAGGAACAACAGACAGAAGCTGTATCTTTACTCAGTCACTCGCCATCAAGATATTTTAGACGTGAGTCAACATTTAAATGGGTGATAATCTTTATATAATAAGCAATAAACAAAAGGTGTACTATGTTTTAAAAACCTAATCTTGTGTTTACAGCTGACACTCCATGTAGAAGCGTGTACAGCGTTCAACCCAGGCATTATGGACTCCTCCGTTGAATGACTGCTTGAATGATTGTGAAAACGACGTTCTCCTCTCTTTCTGTACAGCAGGCTTTGACATAGACGAAACTCAAACCAACCCAAGAACAGAGGGATTGTCATACCTAGACACGCCTCCAAACCCCCCCGAGGCGTTCAGTATATAATAGAGCACCGACACTATTTCAAAGTCCAGCACGGCTCCACAGACACATAGTTCAAGTTGACAGAATGGCTTCACCTTTGACCGAGGAGAACGATTGGTCTGAAAACGACTGGATTGAAGAACATGCTCTTTATGGATATGGTCTGTTTTATTATAGTTATAACTTTTAATGACTATGTTAAAAACAATATTATGATTATTATTTTTGTAAAAAGACAGACTCAGACAATGGACAGTGGGAAGAAAACACGCCTTCCATGACTCCACAGAAAAACAGGTTTAGTCAACAAACAGACAGCTATTTCCCTGTAACCCAAGTCCGAACAGTGACAAACAGAAACAGTGAGTTAGGATATATTGATATGTTAACATATAATACATTAACTGATATACTGATTACTGCATCTAAACAGGTCCATACATTCAACGATGATGTACTGATTACTGCATCTAAACAGGTCCATACATTCAATGATGATAGTGTCAATGATGTTGATGATGAAGATGATGTGTTGAGGTATGATGAGGATGATGTGTTGAGGTATGATGAGGATGATGTGTTGAGGTATGATGAGGATGATGTGTTGATGTATGATGAGGATGATGTGTTGAGGTATGATGAGGATGATGTGTTGAGGTATGATGAGGATGATGTGTTGAGGTATGATGAGGATGATGTGTTGAGGTATAATGAGGATGATGTGTTGAGCTATGATGAGGATGATGTGTTGACGTATGATGCGGATGATGTGTTGAGGTATGTTGAGGATGATGTGTTGAGGTATGATGAGGATGATGTGTTGAGCTATGATGAGGATGATGTGTTGAGCTATGATGAGGATGATGTGTTGAGGTATGATGAGGATGATGTGTTGAGCTATGATGAGGATGATGTGTTGATGTATGATGAGGATGATGTGTTGAGCTATGATGAGGATGATGTGTTGAGGTATGATGAGGATGATGTGTTGAGGTATGATGAGGATGATGTGTTGAGCTATGATGAGGATGATGTGTTGAGGTATGATGAGGATGATGTGTTGAGGTATGATGAGGATGATGTGTTGAGGTATGTTGAGGATGATGTGTTGAGGTATGATGAGGATGATGTGTTGAGCTATGATGAGGATTATGTGTTGAGGTATGATGAGGATGATGTGTTGAGGTATGATGAGGATGATGTGTTGAGGTATGATGAGGATGATGTGTTGAGCTATGATGAGGATGATGTGTTGAGGTATGATGAGGATGATGTGTTGAGGTATGATGAGGATGATGTGTTGAGGTATGATGAGGATGATGTGTTGAGGTATGATGAGGATGATGTGTTGAGGTATGATGAGGATGATGTGTTGAGGTATGACGAGGATGATGTGTTGAGGTATGATGAGGATGATGTGTTGAGGTATGATGAGGATGATGTGTTGATGTATGATGAGGATGATGTGTTGAGGTATGATGAGGATGATGTGTTGAGCTATGATGAGGATGATGTGTTGATGTATAATGAGGTGATGTGTTGAGGTATGATGCGGATGATGTGTTGAGGTATGATGAGGATGATGTGTTGAGGTATGACGAGGATGATGTGTTGAGGTATGATGAGGATGATGTGTTGAGGTATGATGAGGATGATGTGTTGATGTATGATGAGGATGATGTGTTGAGGTATGATGAGGATGATGTGTTGAGCTATGATGAGGATGATGTGTTGAGGTATGATGAGGATGATGTGTTGAGGTATGATGAGGATGATGGGTTGAGGTATGATGAGGATGATGTGTTGAGGTATGTTGAGGATGATGTGTTGAGGTATGTTGAGGATGATGTGTTGAGGTATGATGAGGATGATGTGTTGAGGTATGATGCGGCTAATCAGCTTGATACAATCCATTCTGAGGTAGAGCCTATACTGATTGAGGACAGCGTCAGTGGGGACGAGGATCAGGATATAGATCTTCAAGATAGGTTTCTCACAGCCTTTTACAGGGCTCTGAAAGCCAGAGAGGTCCTGTAGTATCTAGACAATTTATGACTTTGCTGATGTTTGCAAATGGGGTGTTAGAGGAAGTTGACTTGACTTGCGGAAGCATCTGGAGAGCATTTCTATAGGGGCATCCTAAAACAGAGGAAGTATGTTATGTGGCGTCCTGGGATTGGCCTGTAGGGAAAACCACCCATATCAAGTATTTGATACACTATCGATTTTGCAGTTTTCCTACTTACAAAGCATGTAGAGGTCTGTAATTTTTATCATAGGTACACTTCAACTGTGAGAGACGGAATCTAAAACAAAAATCCAGAAAATCACATTGTATGATTTTTAAGTAATTAATTTGCATTTTATTTCATGACATAAGTATTTGATCACCTACCAACCAGTAAGAATTCCGGCTCTCACAGACCTGTTAGTTTTTCTTTAAGAAGCCCTCCTGTTCTCCACTCATTACCTGTATTAACTTCACCTGTTTGAACTCGTTACCTTTATAAAAGACACCTATCCACACACTCAATCAAACAGACTCCAACCTCTCCACAATGGCCAAGACCAGAGAGCTGTGTAAGGACATCAGGGATACAATTGTAGACCTGCACAAGGCTGGGATGGGCTACAGGACAATAGGCAAGCAGCTTGGTGAGAAGGCAACAACTGTTATTATTAGAAAATGGAAGAAGTTCAAGATGACGGTCAATCACCCTCGGTCTGGGGCTCCGTGCAAGATCTCACCTCATGGGGCATCAATGATCATGAGGAAGGTGAGGGATCAGCCCAGAACTACACGGCAGGACCTGGTCCTGAAGAGAGCTGGGACCACAGTCTCAAAGAAAACCATTAGTAACACACTACGCCGTCATGGATTAAAATCCTGCAGCGCACGCAAGGTCCCCCTGCTCAAGCCAGCGCATGTCCAGGCCCGTCTGAAGTTTGCCAATGACCATCTGGATGATCCAGAGGAGGAATGGGAGAAGGTCATGTGGTCTGATGAGACAAAAATAGAGCTTTTTGGTCTAAACTCCACTCGCCGTGTTTGGAGGAAGAAGAAGGATGAGTACAACCCCAAGAACACCATCCCAACCGTGAAGCATGGAGATGGAAACATAATTCTTTGGGGATGCTTTTCTGCAAAGGGGACAGGACGACTGCACCGTATTGAGGGCAGGATGGATGGGGCCATGTATCGCAAGATCTTGGCCAACAACCTCCTTCCCTCAGTAAGAGCATTGAAGATGGGTCGTGGCTGCGTCTTCCAGCATGACAACGACCCGAAACACACAGCCAGGGAACTAAGGAGTGGCTCCGTTAGAAGCATCTCAAGGTCCTGGAGTGGCCTAGCCAGTCTCCAGACCTGAACCCAATAGAAAATCTTTGGAGGGAGCTGAAAGTCCGTATTGCCCAGCGACAGCCCCGAAACCTGAAGGATCTGGAGAAGGTCTGTATGGAGGAGTGGGCCAAAATCCCTGCTGCAGTGTGTGCAAACCTGGTCAAGACCTACAGGAAACATATGATCTCTGTAATTGCAAACAAAGGTTTCTGTACCAAATATTAAGTTCTGCTTTTCTGATGTATCAAATACTTATGTCATGCAAAAAAATGCAAATTAATTACTTAAAAATCATACAATGTGATTTTCTGGATTTTTGTTTTAGATTCCATCTCTCACAGTTAAAATGTTCCTATGATAAAAAAAATACAGACCTCTACATGCTTTGTAAGTAGGAAAACCTGCAAAATCGGCAATGTATCAAATACTTGTTCTCCCCACTGTATATACCTTGGTTGGGACAAAGGACGGAGAAAAAACTACATATTAGAGATTGGGCTGGTTGTTCTGCGGATTTTCTGCAGAAAATCTGTAAATTGACGCTGAAAGTAAAGATGTAATAAATTATTATTATTATATGTCAGCGGATTTCTTGTTATCACAGCATCTCAGCATCGTTCTAGACACTACAGTCCAGTTACGCAAACGTATGGTTGCTTTGCTAAAACGTCAGTACATCCAAGACATAGCCTTCTGGAAGAAAAACATGCCAAGTTTGATAAGCAGCAATCTGAATAAAAAACGCCCAAACAAACGATATAGCCATATGTAACATGGATACTTCTAGAATACCCCTAGAACTAAGCTCATTAATCAAACAAATGAAGGATCCAGGACCAACCCCTACACAACAACACACACCTCCTTTAACTCATACAAATGAGGACACATTATCACAGGTACTCCCAGAACTTAGCTCCTTAATTAAACAAATTAACGAGCTAACCCCACCCTTAAATTAGACAACCCCCCCAACCTCACGTATATGGTATCCTACACTGCCCTATCTGTAAAGGGCCTTTGAAAAGCAGAGACCCAGAAGTGGCTCAAGAATTGGAACATGAGTGCTACCTTCAACCATCAGATGAAGATGAACATTCAGAGAAATGTGTGTTTTATGACTTTGAGAGTAATCAGCAATCAGGGGTTATCCTGCCTATTTCTGTATCTACCAGGACTTTCAAGGGTGAAAAGTGGTCGGCAGAGGACCCCAATGGTGCACTACTCTTTCTGAAACGTTTCTGAAAACCCCAGTACAAAAACTTCACTTTTATAGCTCACAATTCTAGATCCCGTGATTCCTATCTTCTTTCCAATCCCTTGATCAAATCAAATCAAATTGTATTTGTCACATGCGCCAAATACAGCAGGTGTAGACCTAAAAGTGAAATGCTGACTTACAAGCCCTTAACCAACAATGCGTCTTTAAGAAAGTATTTATTAAAATAAACACAAGTAAAAAATAAAACTATCTTCCATGGTTGTAAATCTTGCTTTCTGCCCCAGGCCATGTGTGTCTTAACCCAGAAGACTTTGGGGGAAATGTACCAGGAGTTCCAAGACAAGTGGTCCTCTTTCCAGGCTGCTGATGGGGTGAAAGGGAAGGTGATGTGGGAGTACGAGGGGACAGAACTCACAAGGTCTGATCCTCATGTTCCAGCTTTCCTTTCCACCTTTGACCCCAACCCCTGGAGCCCTGCCAGGCCTTGTTTGGGGGTCGTACCAATGCTTTGACCTTACGTTATATAGCGCAACCTGATGAGAATATTGGATATATAGATTATACTTCCCTTTATCCTCATGTAATGAGTTCCTCTTGTTATCCTTTGGGACATCCTGAAATTATTCACTGTGACTTTGACTTACCACAAAACTATTTTACTTTGATAAAAGCAACTGTTTACCCTCCCGGGGGCTTGTTTTTGTCAGTGTTGCCTTACAAAGGACCTCAAGGAAAACGTTTCTTTCCCCTTTGTCGCACCTGCAGTGGAAACAACAACCAGGAAAAGCCTTGTGATCCTTCAGATCAAGAAAGAGCCCTGACCGGTGTATGGTGTATGGTCGCAGTTGTAAATGAGAACTTGTCCTCAACTGGCTTACCTGGTTAAATAAAGGTGAAATAAAAAAAATAAAATGGGTCACCGTTTAATTCTCTAAGGCTATAGATAAGGGGTATCGTGTGGCCAAAATCTTTGAAGTGTGGAACTTTCCCAGGAAACCAGAGAAGCAATATGTTAACAACATCGATCATTAAAGATCCCAAAGAATTTACGGGATTGTTTTTTTCAGACCAATCTGACATTTCAAATGTTTTGTTCTTGAATCAAGACATAGCTCTGGTGTAATGGAGGGTGTAATGTTTTCCCTCTCCTTCAGCCCTAATCACAGGTGTCCCTTGTTTTCCTGATTGGTGGTCGTTGGGGTGTCCCACCTGTCCGACATCCATTCGTCTGCTGATTGCTGAGGTGGAAGAAGTGGGTTCTGCCCCCGAGTAATGGAAACGTGTTTCTTGCAGCTTTTACCACGGCCTATGGGCGACTTGAACTACACACCCTCATGGAGCACCTGCAGAGTCGGGTTCTTTACCATGACACAGACTCTGTGGTCTATGGAAGCAAACCTGGAAACCCAATGAGCAATGAGGCAATGAGGACGCCACCAAAGCTCTGTTTTCGTATTTAATCGTGAATTTAAAATTGGTTGGACACAGAGTGTGATGGCCAATAAAATGTACTTAGTACCTAAAC